>NC_142811.1:5397266-5550600 GCF_049724085.1 Artemia sp. Qi Xiang Cuo
GAAAGCATCTCTAGCTGACTTTTCAACAAAATGTATTCTTTCAGAGATAATTTTAATCTTTAATTTTGAATATTTTTCGTAATCCCGGTAAAAAATTCGTAAAATTTTTCTCAACTTACGAAGATCAGCCTGTGCATTCTTTGCAGCTTGTGTAAACTGCAAAAATATCCATGGTATCCGAGCAATAGTTCGAATATTTCAATTCAAGCTAGAAAAATACCTTAAAATGTTAAAATTAGTTTTATTTTTGGTTAGGTTCTAACTACCCGATGTGGGATTGGCTGTGTAGTTTCAGATAAAAAAATTCCATTTTTTAATATATATTTTATTTTTCAGTTTAGAATCGCTAAAGTTATTATGTAAACTGCAAAAATATTTATGATATCTGAGCAATAATTTTAATCTTTTCATTCAAACTAACAAAATATCTGAAAATTCAAAAATTAGTTTTACTTTTTGTTAGGTTATGGATACTCGATACGAGCCATAAGAAGTGTTAATTGGATGAAAATGTTATTTCTTGTTTTATAATAAGATGCCTTCTAAGCGAGTTATTATACGTAATTTAAAAAAAAACAGTACTATACAAAAAACAGAGACAACATCTTGAAAAGAAAAAAGCTAAGGTATTCAACATTGCTACCAGAAGAATGGGTAGATACTGTGGTTACAAAAGCTAGAATGAAAAAATTAAATTCTCTGCGAGGTTGTACCGAAGAACGCATAGATAGATAGATAGATAGATAGATATTTATTGCAACAAAAGCCTTTTCGGGCCATGGCAAAATAACAAAACAAAAATAAATACAAAAAAAACACACATTAAATTACTCACAATTCATCAAAAAAGTTTCTCTATGTGCCATACCCACTCTTGCAAATTTACCCAACCTTCTAAAATCATCAAAATTTCTACTTTTTAGAATTTTTTCAAGCCAATCCACCCCTCCAAAATCTGTTGAAAACACATCCCTCCTCAAATTTCTTAACTCCTGGCATGTACCCATAAAATGAGTAAGATCTTCCTCCTCTCCACACATAGGACACTGGTAAGGACCATTTTTAATCCTATAATTCCCAATATAATTCCTCCTTTCTCCAATACCCAAAAAATTACCACAAATCGAAATTACCCGTTTTGAATCCTCACTACTCATCCCTGCTTTAAAGTAAACTTCCTCCCCCCAAACCTCCTTTGCCAGCCCATACAGCCCCAGAGACGCCGAGGATGATTTCTGATTCTGCCACCTTTGAATTTCCAGCTCTATTAGTCTATTCTTTACTTTTTTAGCAACTAGCCCCACTTCCACACCTAGCCCCTTGCCCTCATTCCAACACTAACTAAAACCTCATGTATCAATAGTCTCTTTAACCCGGTTTGGCCAAGAACTTTTCCTGCCATCTACTAGCATCTCATCATATGCATTCTTTACTAGCCTCCTACTAGGCAGATTTATAATCCTTTCCCAATAATTTACTATCCGCACTAACCTTCCCACCCTTAATGATAACAAACCTAAATCACCTTTTAATACTACATGATTAAACTTATCACTAACCCCCATTAACCGCTTAAAATACATCAACTGTAACCGGTCTACCTTATCCGCCTTCTCCATACCCCACACCTCTGCTGCAAAAGACATTACGGAAGCTAGCTTAGTCTGGAATATCCCTTACTGAAGCCTAAGGTCTGTCAGGCCTACTTTCAAAACACTACTCTTTAAAACTAGCAATATAGCCCTAAGACCTTTACTAGCTACATAATCAATTTGCCCTTTCCACCTACCATTTGAAGTAAACTTGCATCCTAAATAAACAAAATCTTCAACTAGTTTAAGCACTTCTTCTCCTACACAAAACCTTTCCTCTATATTTCCATGTTGTCGGAATACCATAACTACTGACTTTGTGACATTTAGGACCAAACGCTTCTCATTTAGGTATAAGGACACCATTCCTAGCAGTTTTTGAGGGTCAGGCCCATCTTTAGCCACCAATACTGTATCATCCGCAAATAACAGAGCGAACACCTGCATTGCAGACAGATTTAGAGTTTGGGCTCCCTGCCCTACCATATAATTTTCTATATCACTAAGAAACAGGGGAAACAACCTAGGTGAAATTGTATAACCTTGTCTAACCCCTAACCTACTGACAGTTGCCCTAGAGTAAAACTTTCCTGCCTTAAATACCATTCTAACAACCAAATACATTTTAACAACCAATCCTACAAAACGTCTAGGCAGCCCTAACTTTATAAGTCCTTCTACTAACAAATCTCGTGAAACTTCATCGAACGCACCCCGCAGGTCCAAAAAATCTGCGTATAGCCTACCATCCCTTTTCCTCATATACTTCCTAATAAGCCCATACAAAATAAATATCTGATCTACCCCACTATAATCCTCTCGAAACCCTGCCTGAATTTCTATTAAGTTCTACTAGGTTCTACTAGGTACTCTACTATTAGGTTCTTTTAGTTCTACTGAATATTTGGCAAAAAATGCTCTGTGTAGTAGAACAAACTGTCCTGGAAAGTACGAGACAACTATTGAAAAATGCTCTCAAACTAGATCTGACAAGGAAATTATGATGGCTGGAGTCACCTATAACGATCTGAGTAAACATTCAGAACCAAAAATTGGGCAGCAGGTTACTTGGCAATGTCACCCTGATATCTGCAAGCTCTATCCGACGGATATTGAATTATGTCAAATTCTTTTTGATATCCTTGAAAATAATATAGCATTAAAATTTTCAACTGACAAAGTGGTTAATTTCTACCTTGGCGAATCCGGGTTGCAGCGGTAGCTAGCAACCTAGTAAGAGACGATAACGTCCAATGTTAAGAAATATAAAAACCCATAGTTCCTAAAAAAGCAGTCAGATCAAAACAAAAAGTATACCAATAGAACCGCCTTGTCCGAAAGCCCTGTATAGTAAACTTTTTGTCCCTTGACTTGAACAGCAAGGGAAATATATTGCCTTGAAAATCAAGAAAAGTGGCAGCTACTACAACATTCTGCCTAAAGGGATATTTTTTTTCTTTGTATCCAGAGATAGCTTGGCACTGGAACATCGTAGATAGTTGTTCAATAGCTCATTTTAAAGGAAATCTCTAGATCTAGCGCCTTTTGCACTTAATTTTTTTTGCACTTAATTTAATTAATTATTTTTTACGAAAAACTTAATTTTTTATATACAATATTGATCAATGACGTCATAGTCGCTGGATGTAGTTAGTATTACATAAAGGCTCGATCATCGAATTTAAGCTAAAACTAAGTAAAGGACAATTATGCCTCCATATATTCACAGTGATGTATAAGATTTCCCATTACATCTGTAAACTGTTTCACAGTTGCCGGTCCATACCTTGGAAGCTTTTCACTAAACATGCAACATTTGTTTTGGATATTACTATGAAGTTTTGCGAAAGCATCTCTAGCTGACTTTTCAACAAAATCTATTCTTTCAGAGATAATTTTAATCTTTAATTTTGAATATTTTTCGTAATCCCGGTAAAACATTCGTAAAATTTTTCTCAATTTACAAAGATCAGCCTGTGCGTTCTTTGCAGCTTGTGTAAACTGCAAAAATATCCATGGTATCCGAGCAATAGTTCAAATATTTAAATTCCAGCTAGAAAAATACCTTAAAATGTTAAAATTAGTTTTATTTTTGGTTAGGTTCTAACTACCCGATGTGGGATTGACTATAGTTTCAGACCAAAAAATTCAATTCTTTAATATATATTTTATTTTTCAGTTTAGAATCTCTAAAGTTATTATGTAGACTGCAAAAATATTTATGATATCTGAGCAATAATTTTAATCTTTTCATTCAAACTAAAAAAATACCTGAAAATTTAAAAATTAGTTTTACTTTTTGTTAGCTTATGGATACTCGATACGAGTCATAAGAAGTGTTAATTAGATTAAAATATCATTTCTTGTTTTGTAATAAGATGCCTTCTAAGCGAGTTATTATACGTAAGTTAAAAAAACAGTACTATACAAAAAACAGAGACAACATCTTGAAAAGAAAAAAGCTAAGGTATTCAACCGACCACGCGTATCGAGAAGTAATCAAACAAAACAGCAAGATGTGTTATCACAATGATGAAGATTATAGACATGCGAAAATTGAGACAGCCAAACAAAAGATCAAGGAGCGTTATCAAAATGATTAACTTTATAGAGAAGCAACAATTGAGCAGGCTAGACAAAAGATCAAGGATCTTTATTACAATAATGAAGATTACCGAAAAATATATAAGAAAAAAGTTGCTACCAGAATAGTGGGTAGATACTGGGGTGACAAAAGCTATAATGAAAAAATTAAATTCTCTGCGAGGTTGTACCGAAGAACGCATAAGGACAAAGGGAAAAATTACATTCAGAAATACAAGAAGATGGCAAAAATGCAGGCTGATCTTCGTAAACTGAGGAACATTTTACGCATGTTTTACCAGGATCACGAAAAGTATGCAAAATTACAGATTAAAATTCTCTTTGAAAGAGCGGATGCTGTTGAAAAGTCGTTACATAAAGGATCGATACTGTAAATGGGTTTTTTGTAAGTATCATCCGTATCATGGTTTTAATGATAGCTGAATTACAATTTAAAGAAATTGACCCCGAGTAGCCTTGAACCAGCAACCTTTCGGTTAACGGCCGATCGTGTTAGCCCCTTAAACCACGACGTCATGGGGTAAAGTTGTAAAATTAACAATATGATACATAGAGGTTTGATACAGCTCATTATAATGGGAACTAAGAAGTTTAATTGGATATAGCTGAAACATAGTAAAGAACGAACCACGGCAAATAGTAACTAAAAGTTAAGATAGTAAAAGCTTCCTCTCTTGCTATTCCATCTAAGAAAAAACCATAAGCTTTTCCCTGTTTTTTCTTGATCCGGCTTGCAGCGGTAGCTAGCAACCTAGTAAGAGACGATCACGTCCAATGTTAAGAAATATAAAAACCTATAGCTCCTAAAAAGGAGTCAGATCAAAAGAAAAAGTACACCATTAGAACCGCCTTGTCCGAAACCTCTATATAGGAAACTTTCTGTCCCTTGGCTTGAACAGCAAGGGAAATATATTGGCTTGAAAATGGGATATTTTTTTCTTTTTTTCTCTTCCAAAGATAGTATCCGGGTTGCAGCGGTAGCTAGCAACCTAGTAAGAGACGATCACGTCCAATGTTAAGAAATATAAAAACCCATAGCTCCTAAGCAGGAGTCAGATCAAAACAAAAAGTACACCATTAGAACCGCCTTGTCCGAAACCCCTGTATAGGAAACTTTCTGTCCCTTGGCTTGAACAGCAAGGGAAATATATTGGCTTGAAAATCGAGAAAATTGACTTTAACCACGTTATTATCCCCAAACGAGATATTTTTTTTTTTTTTTTTTTATTTTTTTTATACAGAAATAGCTTGGCACTGGAACATCGTTGAGGGTTGTTAAATAGCTAATTTTAAAGGAAATTAATTGGGTTAAAAATATATAGTAACTAAAATAAATTATTTCTAAAAGAGAATAAATTTTTCCAATAAAAACTGTATTTTTAATGCAGTGACGTCATAATTACTATATAAGAAACGTCAAAACTGTAAATGGTCTCATTCATGAATACATAATGGTTAGATCAAAGCAAGCTACACACAAGTTAAAAAATCAGTACTAAAAAATCAAGAAAAGTGGCAGCTACTACAACATTCTGCCTAAACGGGGTATTTTTTTCTCTTTTCTTTGTTTCCAGTATACTAAACGGGATTTTTCCACCAAAAACTGCATTTTGATGTCTTTTCACACTGCAGTCTTTCAAACATAATCGTATACCAGCGGTAAGAATTGAACCCACGCCTCTGAAGAGACTGGTGGCTAACACCAGTGCCTTGGACCACTCAGCCAGGCTGCCTCTCATAAATAAATATATATGTGAATTTGGGTTGCAGCAGTAGCTAGCAACCTAGTAATAGACGATCAGTCCAATGCTAAGAAATATAAAAACCCAAAACTCCTAAAAATAGAGTCAGATCAAAACAAAAGTACATCATTAGAAATACCTTGTCTGAAACCCTACTAGATAATTATAATAAAGATCGAACTCTTCCCTATACTAACTTGCATACGCAACTTCACTATAGTTAAGATTACAGTATCTATATTATACATTATTATAAATTATAAAAGGTTCGAATGATCGAAGATTATAGAGTTAAAAATTTTCCCCCACCGGGAATCGAACCCAGTCCTCCTAAGTGAAAGTTAACTATCCTAGTTAACTATACTAGACCAAATGGGACCATAAAGAAGTATGATTTAAGAACCATATGCATATTATTATTTCACCATACCAATTATAATATTATATTTAAGGTCAATATATTAAAATTTTCCACTAAAAGACGGTCATTGGAATAAAAACCCAATATATACATTTGATTTAGTTAGCTACTTGATTGTTTGAGGCTAGTCTCTTACTATTTCAAAGAAGAAAAAGCCGTAGGTTTTTTCCTGTTTGTAATCAATTAGAAAGAGTTATACCTTTAAAATGAGTTACGTAGTTACATTAAATTATAATAATCCGGGTTGCAGCGGTAGCTATTATAATAAAGAACGACCTTTTGCCTGTACTAAATTTTATACGCCGCTTAATTATAGTATAGGTTAGTAATTCCACAGATAGACTGGCACTGGAACATCGTAGAGAGTTGTTTAATGACTCATTTTAAAGGAAATTAATGGGGTTAAAAACCTTTTGTAATTTATCCGGGTTGCAGCGGTAGCTAGCAACCTAGTAAGAGACAATCACCTCCAATGTTAAGAAATATAAAACCCCCCAACTCCTAAAAAAAGAGTCAGATCAAAACAAAAAGTACACCGTTAGAACCGCCTTGTCCGAAACCTCTATAAAGGAAACTTACCGCACTTTGGCTTGAATAATAAAGAAAATATATTGGCTTGAAAATCAAGAAAATTGACTTTTACCACGATATTATCCACAAACGGGATATTTTTTTTCTTTCCGCTTGATTTTCCTCCTCAGCTAGCTGGGCACTGGAAAATCATAGAGAGCTGTATAATAGCTCATTTTAAAGGAAATTGCAACATCTAGTGCCTTTTGTAATTAAAAATAAAATACTTTTTAAAGTATAATCAATTTTGTCAAAAAAATTGCATTTTTGATGTATTTTCATATCAGGGTTGCAGCGGTAGCTAGCAACCTAGTAAGAGACGATCACGTCCAATGTTAAGAAATATAAAAACCCATAGTTTCTAACAAAGGAGTCAGATCAAAACAAAAAGTACACTGTTATAACCACCTTGTACGAAACCCCTGTATAGGAAACTTTCTGTCCCTTGGCTTGAACAACAAGGGAAATATATTGGCTTGAAAATCAAGAAAAGTGGCAGCTACTACAACATTCTGCCTAAACGGGATATTTTTTTCTTTCTTTTTTTCTTTTTTTCTTTTCCACAGATAGCTTGGCACTGGAACATCGTAGAGGGTTGTTCAATAGCTCATTTTAAAGGAAATTAATTGGGTTAAAAATCTATAGTAACTAAAATAAATTATTTCTAAAAGAGAATAAATTTTTCCACCAAAAACTGCATTTTTGATGTCTTTTCACACTGCAGTCTTTCAAACATAATCGTATACCAGCGGTAAGATTTGAACCCACGCCTCCGAAGAGACTGGTGGCTAACACCAGTGTCTTGGACCACTCGGCCAGGCTGCCTCTTATAATTTGGGTTTCAGCAGTAGCTAGCAACCTAGTAAGAGACGATCAGTCCCATGCTAAGAAATATAACAAAACTCCTAAAAACAGAGTAAAATCAAAACAAAAGTACATCATTAGAATTACCTTGTCTGAAACCCTACTAGATAAATAATGAATGTCGTCATAGTTTTATATTAGAGCTATGATTTACAGTAAAGAGCAATCTCTCACCCATAGTAACTGATATACGACTGTAATCGGAGACTTTAAATTATATTTATAATAAAGAACGACTTTTTGCCTATACTAAATTTTATACGCCACTTAATTATTGTATAGGTTAGTAATTCCACATATATCTTGGCACTGGAACATCATAGAGAGTTGTTTAATTGCTCATTTTAAAGAAAATTAATGGGGTTAAAAACTTTTTGTAATTTTATAATAAGGAACGAACTCTTGCCTACACTATCTTGTGTAGGCAACTTAACTACAGCATAGGCTTGTACATTTATATTTAAATTATATTTAAGGTTAATATATTAAAATTTTCCATTAAAAGACGATCATTGGAATAAAAACCCATTACATACATTTGATTTAGTTAGCTGCTTAATTGTTTGAGGCTAGTCTCTTACTATTTCAAAGTAGAAAAAGCCGTAGGCTTTTTCCTGTTTGTAATCAATTAGAAAGAGTTCTATCTTCAAAATAAGTTACGTAGTGCTTTGAGTCACTTGATCATATTAAAGAGCGAACTATAGCTATTATTAACCTAATCCGGGTTGCAGCAGAAGCTAGCAACCTATTATCAAATAGTTCGTGGTAACGAACTGTATACTAAGAGCGGCTCGTATCAATAGTTACTGAAACTCTAAAAAAAATGAATTTTAATATCAATAGATAAATAAAAAAAATTGGATTCTTATGCTGATTTCAAATATTAAAGTTTCATCAAATTCAGTTTTACTCATCAAAAGTTACGAGCCTGGGAAATTTTGACCTATTTTTGAAAAAGGGGAAAACACCAATCAAAAGTCATAGAATCTTAATGAAAATCCCACCATGAGTTTCAGCGTATCAGAAAACCTTATTGAAGAGGTTTCAAGCTCCTATCTGCAAAAATGTGGAAAATTTTTTGTCAATCAGTTTGTGGTAACGAACTGTATAGTAAGAGCGACTCGTCTCAATAGTAACCGAAACTCTAGAAAACGGAATGTTAATATCAATAGATACATCAAAAGAATTGTATTTTATGCTAATTTTAAATATTATTTAGATTAAGGATTGATACTGTAAATAGGAATTTTGTAAGTATTATCAGTATCATGGTTTTATTGAGTTGTTATATAAAGTGTTCTCGTAGAAACTTCAAAAAGGACTCATTTTATCGGAAACTAAAAAGGCTAGTGCCATTTTCAATAGTCGAAAGTGATTGGAGGGTAACTAATCCCCAAATCACGCCCACCAATTCCCCATGGCATATAAGATTTTTACAGATAGCGTTGTCAATTGGAAATTGAAAGGGCTAGTGCCCTTTTAAAAGCCAAAAGTGATTGGAGGGCAACTAAAAACCCTCTTACGCCATCCATTTCCCCGAACACGTCCAATCAAAATTTTGAGATAGCCATTTTGTTCAACGTAGTTGAAAGTTCTGGAAATGAGGTCTTTGAGGATGCCAACCCCCCCCCCCCCACAGACCTAAGGTCTAGTGTTGTACTTTATGCTCTGGGGGCATATAAGCCCTCAGACCCCAAATTACTGTGTTTGGGGTAAGACCCCATTACCCCAAACACATCCAATCCAAGATTTTGAGATAGCCATTTTTTCAACGTTGTTGAAAGTTCTGGAAATTAGGTCTTTGACGATGACAACCCCCTACAGCCCTCAGGCTATGGGTTGTAAGTTATGCCCTGGGGTTATATATGATTTTTATGGAAAGGGTTTTTGTTAAAACTTCAAAAAGGACTCATTCGATTTAAAATTGAAAGGGCTAGTGCCCTTTTTAATAGTCAAAAGCGATTGAAGGGCAACTAATCCCCTCTCACGCCCACCATTTCCCCACATACATCCAATCAAAATTTTGAGATAAGCATTTTGTTCAACGTAGTTTAAAGGTCTGATAATCGGTCTTTGAGGATGACAACCCCCAGGGAATATAAGGTTTATATAGAAAGTGTTATCATAGGAAAAGGGCTCAATTGATTGGAAATCGAAAGGACTAGTGCCTTTTTTGATAGTCGAAAGTGATTTGAGGGCAACTAACCACCTCCCTCTCAAGTCCACAATTTCCCAAAACATATTCAAGCAAAATTTTGAATATTTTGTAAAAAGCAATCGGAGGGCGAATTCCCCACCCACGCCCATCATTTCCCCAAACACTTCCGATCAACATTTTGATATTGTCATTTTGTTGAACGTAGTTTAATGACCTGGAAATTATGTCTTTGAGTATGAACCCCCCCCCCCCCACACACATACAGCCCTTAGGGCTAAGATTGTAAGTTATGCCCTGGGGGAATATAAGTTTTTTTTTTATAGAAAGCATTAACGTAAAAACTAAAAAAAGGCTCAATCGATTTGAAATTGAGAGGGCTGTTGCTCTTTTTAATAATCGAAATTGATCGGAGGGAGAATCCCCCCACGCCAATCATTTTCCCAAACATTTCCAACGTTTTGATGTGGCCCTTTTGTTCAACGTAGTTGAAAATTTTGGAACTTATGTCTTTGAGGATGAAAACCCCTCCCATAGCCCTCAAGACAAGGGTAGTAAGTTTTGTCCTTGGGGCATATATGGTTCTTAGAGAATGTTTTGTCGCAGAAGCTTCAAAACGGGCTCATTCGATTGGAAATTTAGAAAACTAGTGTCTTTTTTATAAGTCAAAAGTGATCAGAGGGCAAATGTCCCCCCCCTCCAACGCCCATCATTTCTCCAAACATTTCCAATCTAAATTTAAGATAGCCATATTGTTCAACGTATTTGAAAGGTCAGGAAATTATGTCTTTGAGGATAACAGATACCCCCAGCCCTCAGGGCACGGTTTGTAAGTTATGCCCTGGAGGCCTATAAGGTTTTTTTTATAGAAAGTATGGTCATAAAAATATAATAAAGAACGACCTCTTGCCTATACTAAATTTTATACGCCACTTAATTATAGTATAGGTTAGTAATTCAACAGATAGCTTGGCCCTGGAACATCGTACAGAGTTATTCAATGGCTCATTTTAAAGAAAATTAATGGGGTTAAAAACTTCTTGTAATTAAAATAAATTATTTTTCTTACATTAAGAAATTTTAATTATGTCCCTTAAGATTACTATTTAAGAACAATTATAATAGAGAACGACCTCTTGCCTATACTAAATTTTATAGGCCGATATATAAAAACCCATAACTTCTAAAAAAATGTAAAATCAAAACAAAAAGTACACCATTAGAACCGCCGTGTCCGAAACCTCTGTATAGGAAATCCCGGTTGCAGCGGTACCTAGCAACCTAGTAAGAGACGGTCACGTCCAATGTTAAGAAATATAAAAATCTGGGATTTTATAAAATATAACATCCCAAAAAAGAGTCAGATCAAAACAAAAAGTACACCATTAGAACCGCCTTGTCCGAAACCCCTATAAAGGAAACTTACCGTTCTTTGGCTTGAATAAGAAAGAAAATTTATCGGCTTGAGAATCAAGAAAATTGAGTTTAACCACATTATTCTCCACAAACGGCATATTTTTTTCTTTCTTCTTTTCCACAGATAGCTTGGCACTGGAACATCTTAGAGAATTGTTATCTCTAGAAAGGAAATCTCTAGATCTAGTGCTATTTTTACTTGATTAAAAAAAAGAATCAATTTTTTACGAAAAACTTAATTTTTTAAGTACAATATGGGTCAATGACGTCATTGGATGTTGGATGTAGTTAGTACATGTAGTTGGATGTTGGATGTTGGATGTAGTTGGATGTAGTTAGTCGTTGGATGTAGTTAGTACATAATAACTACCCGACGTGGGATTTAATATGTATTTCCAGACCAAAAATTCAATTTTTTTATATATCTTATTTTTCAGTTTAGAATCGCTAAAGTTATTATGTAAACTGCAAAAATATTTATGATATCTGAGCAATAATTTTAATCTTTTCATTCAAACGAACAAAATAATTGAAAATTTAAAAATTTGTTTTATTTTTTGTTAGGTTATTGGTACTTGATACGAGACGAAATTATAATAGGATAATTAAAATAGTAATAAGATGCTTTCTAAGCAAGTTATACGTAATTTAAAAAAAAAACAGTACTACACAAAAAACAGAGATAGCATCTTCAAAAGAGAAAAGCAAAGGTATTCAACCAACAAGGCGTATAGAGATGCGAAAATTGATAGTGACATACAGCGTTATTACAATGATGAAGTTTATAGACATGCAAAAATTGAGACAGCCAAACAAAAGAGCAAGGAAAGGTATGATAATGATAAAGATTACCGAAACAAAAATAAGAAAAAAGTTGTTAACAGAATAATAGGTAGATACTGAGGTGACCAAAGCTATAATGAAAAAATTAAATCCTCTGCAAGGTTGTACCGAAGAACGCATAAGGACAAAGGGAAAAATTATATTCAGAAATACAAGAAAATTGCAAAAATGCAGGCTGATCTTCGTAAATTGAGAAACTTTTTACGTATGTTTAACCAGGATCACAAAAAGTATTCAAAATTAGAAATTAAAATTCTCTTTGAAAGAGCGGATGCTGTTGAAAAATTGGCTAAAAATGCTCTGACAAAACTTCATAGTAATATCCAAAAGAAATGCTGTCAGTTTGATGAAAAGCTTCTTAGCTATGGACTGGCAACATTGGATCAGTTTGTAGATGCAATGGAAAATATTCGACACCACAGTGAATATACAGAGGTGTACTTCTTAGAAAATTCGTATATTAATTTTGGAGGATTTTCGGGTTGCAGCGGTAGCTAGCAACCTAGTAAGAGACGATCATGTCCAATGTTAAGAAATATAAAAACCCCTAACTCCTAAAAAAAGAGTCAGATCAAAACAAAAAGTACACCATTAGAACCGCCTTGTCCGAAACCCCTATAAAGGAAACCACCCTTTACCGCCCTTTGGCTTGAATAACAAAGAAAATATATTGGCTTGAAAATCAAGAAAATTGACTTTAACCACGTTATTCTCCACAAACGGCATATTTTTTCTTTCTTCTCTTCCACCGATACCTTTGCACATCGTAGAAAATTGTTCAATGGCTCATTTTAAAGGAAATCTCTAGATCTAGTGCCATTTGTACTTATTAAAAGAAAAATAGAATCAATTTTTAATCCGGGGTGCAGCGGTAGCTAGCAACCTAGTAAGAGACGATCACGCCCAATGTTAAGAAATATAAAAACCCCTAACTCCTGAGAAAAGAGTCAGATCTAAACAAAAATTACACTATTAGAACCACCTTGTCCAAAAATCCACCTTGTCCTTGAAAATCAAGAAAATTGACTTTAACCACGTTATTCTCCACAAACGGGATATTTTTTTCTTTCCGCTTGATTTTCCTCCTCAACTAGCTGGGCACTGGAAAATCATAGAGAGCTGTATAATAGGAAATTGCAACATCTAGTCATTTTTTTAATTAAAAATAAAATAATTTTTAAAGTAGAATCAATTTTGTCAAAAAAATTGCATTTTTGATGTATTTTCATACTGCAGTCTTTTCAAAGATATTTGAATTTTGAAGCAATCAAATATAATAAAGATCAAACTCTTCCCTATACTAACTTGCATACGCAACTTCACTATAGTTAAGATTACAGTATTTATATTTTTACATTAAAAGAAGATCACTGAAATGGCAAATCATTCCATAGATTGGACTTAGTTAGCTACTTGATTGTTTGAGTTTCGTCTCTTACTATTTAAAAGAAGAAAAAGCCGTAGGCTTTTTCCTGTTTGTATTTATAGATCCGGGTTGCAGCGGTAGCTAGCAACCTAGTAAGAGACGATCACCTCCAATGTTAAGAAATATAAAACCCCCCAACTCCTAAAAAAAGAGTCAGATCAAAACAAAAAGTACACCATTAGAACCGCCTTGTCCGAATCCTCTATAAAGGAAACTTACCGCCCTTTGGCTTGAATAACAAAGAAAATATATTGGCTTGAAAATCAAGAAAATAGACTTTTACCACGTTATTATCCACAAACGGGATATTTTTTTCTTTCCGCTTTTTTTTTCCTGCTTAGCTAGCTGGGCACTGGAAAATCATAGAGAGTTGTATAATAGCTCATTTTAAAGGCAATTGCAACATCTAGTCACTTTTGTAATTAAAAATAAAATACTTTTTAAAGTAGAATCAATTTTGTCAAAAAAATTGCATTTTTGATGTATTTTCATACTGCAGTCTTTTCAAAGATATTTGAATTTTGAAGCAATAAAACAGTTCATGGTAATGAACTCTATAGTAATAATAGCTACTTGTCTCAATAGTAACCGAAACTCCTGGAACCAAAATTTTCTTTTTTGGCTTAATCGCTTAAATTATTATGTAAACTGCAAAAATATTTATGATGCCTAATCAGTAATAGTAATTTTTTAATTTAAACAACAAAAATACATGAAAATTCTAAAATTAGTTTTGCTTTTTGTCTCCTGGAAGAAAATTTTTTTTCATCTCAGTTCAAATTTATTATTGTATCCTGGAACCAAACTTTTTTTGGTTTGTAACACGTAAAGTACATATCTCCATATTATTGTCTCATAATTGCAATTATTTTATTTTTCAGTAAAGAATCACTAAACTTATTATGTAAATTGCAAAAATATCTATGGTGTCTAAACAATAATAATAATTTTGTAATTCAAACAAGATAAATACCTGAAAATTTTAAAATTAGTTTTGTTTTATGCTAGGTTTTAGATGCTCGACACGGGATTTTGTGTACTTAATAATTTTAAACCTTGAAAAAATATGGTCTCACGCGAGTGGAAAAAAAGAAAGAATAACCAAAAACAATATCAAAATAGAGGAATCCAAATTTCTACTAATAAAAAACTTTACTACACAAAAAATAAAGCTAACATCCTGAAATATCAGAAAAGTTTATTTAAAAGAGATAATTTCCGGGTTGCAGCGGTAGCTAGCAACCTAGTAAGAGACGATCACCTCCAATGTTAAGAAATATAAAACCCCCCAACTCCTAAAAAAAGAGTCAGATCAAAACAAAAAGTACACCATTAGAACCGCCTTGTCTGAATCCTCTATAAAGGAAACTTACCGCCCTTTGGCTTGAATAACAAAGAAAATATACTGGCTTGAAAATCAAGAAAATAGACTTTTACCACGCTATTCTCCACAAACGGGATATTTTTTTCTTTCCGCCTTTTTTTCCTGCTCAGCTAGCTGGGCACTGGTTCCGGGTTGCAGCGGTAGCTAGCAACCTAGTAAGAGACGATCACCTCCAATGTTAAGAAATATAAAACCCCCCAACTCCTAAAAAAAGAGTCAGATCAAAACAAAAAGTACACCATTAGAACCGCCTTGTCCGAATCCTCTATAAAGGAAACTTACCGCCCTTTGGCTTGAATAACAAAGAAAATATATTGGCTTGAAAATCAAGAAAATAGACTTTTACCACGTTATTCTCCACAAACGGGATATTTTTTTCTTTCCGCTTTTTTTTCCTGCTCAGCTAGCTGGGCACTGAAAATCATAGAGTTGTATAATAGCTCATTTTAAAGGCAATTGCAACATCTAGTCACTTTTGTAATTAAAAATAAAATACTTTTTAAAGTAGAATCAATTTTGTCATTTAATTGCATTTTTGATGTATTTTCATAATGCAGTCTTTTCAAAGATATTTGAATTTTGAAGCAATAAAACAGTTCATGGTAATGAACTCTATAGTAATAATAGCTACTTGTCTCAATAGTAACCGAAACTCCTGGAACCAAAATTTTCTTTTTTGGCTTAATCGCTAAAATTATTATGTAAACTGCAAAAATATTTATGATGCCTAATCAGTAATAGTAATTTTTTAATTTAAACAACATTACAGTAAAGAACGAACTTTCAGCCCATAGTAACTAAAATAAGATTATAATTTCATCATGTCAAAGATTGATCAATGATGTCATATTCTTAGGTTGTAGCCAGGTTTATCATCGCCCACAGTAACTGATGTATGGTGGTTCCAGGGGTAGCTGCTAGCTATCAAAATTGCAGCGGTAACCGGGTTGCAGCGGCAGCTGTAACCCGGAGTCTCCTTCTTTAAACAACAAAGAAAATATGTCGGCTTGTTATTAAACAAAACCCAAACAAAGATAAAACAAATTAAAAAAAATTTCAGATATTTCGCCAGATTTTACATAATTTTTACATAAAGGATTGATACAGTTTCTTATAAATGGGGACTATTTAAGCTTCATCGTATGTAGTTGAAACCTAGTAAAGAAAAATCCGGGTTGCAGCGGTAGCTAGCAACCTAGTAAGAGACGATCACGTCCAATGTTAAGAAATATAAAAACCCATAGTTCCTAAAAAAGGAGTCAGATCAAAACAAATATAAAAAAAACGAACTCTTGCCTATACTAAATTGCATACTCAACTTAATTATTGCTAATGATATAGTAATGATATGGTTTTATTGATAGCTGAATTACAAATTAAAAGAAAATGATCCGGGTTGCAGCGGTAGCTAGCAACCTAGTAAGAGACGATCACGTCCAATGTTAAGAAATATAAAAAACCATAGTTCCTAAAAAAGGAGTCAGATCAAAACACAAAGTACACCATTAGAACCGCCTTGTCGGAAACCCCTGTATAGGAAACTTTCAGTCCCTTGGCTTGAACAGCAAGGGAAATATGTTGGCTTGAAAATCAAGAAAAGTGGCAGCTACTACAACATTCTGCCTAAAGGGGATATTTTTTTTTCTTTTTTCTTTTTTTTCCACAGATAGCTTGGCACTGGAACATCGTAGAGAGTTGTTCAATGGCTCATTTTAAAGGAAATTAATTGGGTTAAAAATCTATAGTAACTAAAATAAATTATTTCTAAAAGAGAATAAATTTTTCCACCAAAAACTGCATTTTTGATGTCTTTTCACACTGCAGTATTTCAAACATTATACCAGCGGTAAGATTTGAACCCACGCCTCCGAAGAGACTGGTGGCTAACACCAGTGCCTTGGACTACTCGGCCAGGCTTCCTCTCATAAATAAAATATATGTGAATCTGGGTTGCAGCAGTAGCTAGCAGCCTAGCAAGAGACGATCAGTCCAATGCTAAGAAATATAAAAACCCAAAACTCCTAAAAATTGAGTCAGATCAAAACAAAAGTACATCAATAGAACTACCTTGTCTGAAACCTTACTAGATAAATAATGAATGTCGTTATCCGGGTTGCAGCGGTAGCTAGCAACCTAGTAAGAGACGATCACGTCCAATGTTAAGAAATATAAAAAACCATAGTTCCTAAAAAAGGAGTCAGATCAAAACAAAAAGTACACCATTAGAACCGCCTTGTCGGAAAACCCTGTATAGGAAACTTTCAGTCCCTTGGCTTGAACAGCAAGGGAAATATATTGGCTTGAAAATCAAGAAAAGTGGCAGCTACTACAACATTGTGCCTAAACAGGATATTTTTTTTTCTTTTTTCTTTCTTTTCCACAGATAGCTTGGCACTGGAACATCGTAGAGAGTTGTTCAATGGCTCATTTTAAAGAAAATTAATTTGGTTAAAAATCTATAGTAACTAAAATAAATTATTTTTAAAAGAGAATAAATTTTTCCACCAAAAACTGCATTTTTGATGTCTTTTCACACTGCAGTATTTCAAACATTATACCAGCGGTAAGATTTGAACCCACGCCTCCGAAGAGACTAATGGCTAACACCAGTGCCTTGGACCACTCGGCCAGGCTGCCTCTCATAAATAATATATATGTGAATCTGGGTTGCAGCAGTAGCTAGAAACCTAGCAAGAGACGATCAGTCCAATGCTAAGAAATATAAAAACCCGAAACTCCTAAAAATACAGTCAGATCAAAACAAAATTACATCAATAGAACTACCTTGTCTGAAACCTTACTAGATAAATAATGAATGTCGTCATCCGGGTTGCAGCGGTAGCTAGCAACCTAGTAAGAGACGATCACGTCCAATGTTAAGAAATATAAAAACCCATAGTTCCTAACAGAGGAGTCAGATCAAAACACAAAGTACCCCATTAGAACCGCCATGTCTGAAGCCCCTGTATAGGAAACTTTCTATCCCTTGGTTTGAACAGCAAGGGAAATATATTGGCTTGAAAATCAAGAAAAGTGGCAGCTACTACAGCGTTCTGCCTCAACGGAATCTTTTTTTTCTTTTTTTTCTCTTTTCTTTTGTATCCAGAGATAGCTTGGCACTGGAACATCGTAGAGGGTTGTTCAATAGCTCATTTTAAAGGAAATTAATTGGGTTGAAAATCTATAGTAATTAAAATAAATTATTTCTAAAAGAGAATAAATTTTTCCACCAAAAACTGCATTTTCGATGTCTTTTCACACTGCAGTCTTTCAAACATAATCGCATACCAGCGGTAAGATTTGAACCCACGCCTCCGAAGAGACTGGTGGCTAACACCAGTGCCTTGGACCACTCGGCCAGGCTGCCTCTCATAAATAAATATATATGTGAATTTGGGTTGCAGCAGTATCCGGGTTGCAGCGGTAGCTAGCAACCTCCGGGTTGCAGCGGTAGCTAGCAACCTAGTAAGAGACGATCACGTCCAATGTTAAGAAATATAAAAACCCATAGTTCCTAAAAAAGGAGTCAGATCAAATTCAAAAGTACACCATTAGAACCGCCTTGTCCGAAACTCCTGTATAGTAAACTTTCTGTCCCTTAGCTTGAACAACAAGGGAAATATATTGGCTTGAAAATCATAAAAAGTGGCAGCTACTACAACATTCTGCCTAAACGGGATATTTTTTTCTTTTTTTTTCTTTTGTATCCAGAGATAGCTTGGCACTGGAACATCGTAGAGGGTTGTTCAATAGCTCATTTTAAAGGAAATTAATTGGGTTAAAGACCTTTTGTAACTAAAATAAATTATTTCTAAAAGAGAATAAATTTTTCCACCAAAAACTGCATTTTTGATGTCTTTTCACACTGCAGTCTTTCAAACATAATCGTATACCAGCGGTAAGACTAGAACCCACGCCTCCGAAGAGACTGGTGGCTAACACCAGTGCCTTAGACCACTCGGCCAGGCTGCTTCTCATAATTTGGGTTGCAGCAGTAGCTAGCAACCTAGCAAGAGACGATCAGTCCAATGCTAAGAAATATAAAAACCCAAAACTCCTAAAAATACAGTCAGATCAAAACAAAGGTGCATAATTAGAATTACCTTGTCTGTAACCCTACTAGATAAATTAGAGCTATGACGTGAATAGAAAAACACGATATTATGTTGTGGTTTCTGAAGACGTCATGAAATAATATCATTGTGCCATGACGTCATGAAATAAAATCATTACGCTGTGACGTCATAATCCGGGTTGCAGCGGTCGCTAGCAACCTAGTAAGAGACGATCACGTCCAATGTTAAGAAATATAAAAACCCATAGTTCCTAACAAAGGAGTCAGATCAAAACAAAAAGTACACCATTAGAACCGCCTTGTCCGAAACCCCTGTATAGGAAACTTTCTGTCCCTTGGCTTGAACAGCAAGGGAAATATATTGGCTTGAAAATCAAGAAAATTGACTTTAACCACGTTATTCTCCCCAAACGGGATATTTTTTCTCTTTTCTTTTTTTTTCTTTTCCACGGATAGCTTGGCACTGGAACATCGTAGAGGGTTGTTCAATAGCTCATTTTAAAGAAAATTAATTGGGTTAAAAATCTATAGTAACTAAAATAAATTATTTCTAAAAGAGAATAAATTTTTCCACCAAAAACTGCATTTTTGATGTCTTTTTTATAATAAAGAACGACCTCTTGCCTATACTAAATTTTATACGCCACTTAATTATAGTATAGGTTAGTAATTCAACATATAGCTTGGCACTGTAACATCGTAGAGATTTGTTCAACGGCTCATTTTAAAGTAAATTAATTGGGTTAAAAATATTTTATTAATTAAAACAAATTATTTTTAAAATAAAGAACGACACCTTGCCCATGTTAACTGAAACATAAATAGGTATTATGTAATTTCCAATACTATCATGGCTGTAGAGATGGCTGAAACCTAGTTACAATAAAAAACGATCATTGGAATAACAAAAAATTGCATACCATTGGACTTAGTTAGCTACTTGATAATTTTATAATAAAGATCGAACTCTTCCCTATACCAATTTGCATACGCAACTTCACTATAGTTAAGATTACAGTATTTATATTATACATCATTATAAATTATAAAAGGTTCAAATGTTCGAAGATTATAGAGTTAAACATTTTCCCACACCGGGAATCGAACCCGAGCCTGTTAAGTGAAAGTTATATAATAAAGAACGACCTCTTGCCTATATTAAATTTTATACGCTATTTAATTATAGTATAGGTTAGTAATTCCACAGATAGCTTGGCACTGGAACATCGTAGAGAGTTGTTCAATAGCTCATTTTAAAGGAAATTAATTGGGTTAAAAATCTTTTGTAACTAAAATAAATTATTTCTAAAAGAGAATAAATTTTAACACTAAATTATAATAAAGAAAGAACTTTTTATAATACTACAGTAAAGAACGATCTCTCGTTCATAGTAACTTATGTATGGTGGTTCCAGAGGTAGTTACTTGAGGTTCGTCTCTTACTATTTCAACGAAGAAAAAGCCGTAGGCTTTTTCCTGTTTGTAGTGATATAGCATAAAATTAAATACAGGACCGATATAGTTCTTCATAATCCGTGTTGTACAGTAAAGAACGATATCTCTCCCATAGTAACTGATATCCGGGTTGCAGCGGTAGCTAGCAACCTAGTAAGAGACGATCACGTCTAATGTTAAGAAATATAAAAATCCATAGTTCCTAAAAAAGGAGTCAGAACAAAACAAAAAGTACACCATTAGAACTGCCTTGTCTGAAACCCCTGTATAGGAAACTTTCTGTCACTTGGTTTGAACAGCAAGGGAAATATATTGGCTTGAAAATCAAGAAAAGTGCCAGCTAATACAACATTCTGCTTAAACGGGATATTTTTTTCTTTCTTGCTTTTTATAATAAAGAACGACCTCTTGCCTAAACTAAATTTTATACGCCACTTAATTATAGTATAGGTTAGTAATTCAACAGATAGCTTGGCACTAGAACATCGTAGAGATTTGTTCAATGGCTAATTTTGAAGGAAATTAATAGGGTTAAAATCCGGGTTGCAGCGGTAGCTAGCAACCTAGTAAGAGACGATCACGTCCAATGTTAAAAAACATAAAAACCCCTAACTCCTAAAAAAAGATTCAGATCAAAACAAAAAGTACACCATTAGAACCGCCTTGTCCGAAACACCTATAAAGGAAACTTACCGCCCTTTGGCTTGAATAACAAGTTTATAATAAAGAACGACCTCTTGCCTATACTAAATTTTATACGCCACTTAATTATAGAATAGGCTAGTATTATAATAAAGAACGACCTCTTGCCTATACTAAATTTTATACGCCACTTAATTATAGTATAGGTTAGTAATTCAAAAGATAGCTTGGCACTGGAACATCGTAGAGAGTTGTTCAATGGATCATTTTAAAGAAAATAAATGGGGTTAAAAACTTCTTGTAATTAAAACAAATTATTTTTATTACATTAAGAAATTTTAATTATGTTCCTTAAGATTTACAGTAATTACATAAAGGCTCGATTTAAACAACAAAAATACATGAAAATTCTAAAATTAGTTTTGCTTTTTGTCTCCTGGAAGAAAAATTTTTTTCATCTCAGTTCAAATTTATTATTGTATCCTGGAACCAAACTTTTTTTGGTTTGTAACCCGTAAAGTACATATCTCCATATTATTGTCTCATAATTGAAATTATTTTTGTTTTCAGTCCAGAATCGCTAAACTTATTATGTAAAATGCAAAAATATTTATGGTGTCTAACCAATAATACTAATTTTGTAATTCAAACAAGAGAAATACCTGAAAATTTTAAAATTAGTTTTGTTTTATGCTAGGTTTTAGATACTCGACACGGGATTTTGTGTACTTAATATCCGGGTTGCAGCGGTAGCTAGCAACCTAGTAAGAGACGATCACGTCCAATGTTAAGAAATATAAAAACCCATAGCTCCTAAAAAAGGAGTCAGATCAAAACAAAAAGTACACCATTAGAACCGCCTTGTCCGAAACCCCTGTATAGGAAACTTTCTGTCCCTTGGCTTGAACAGCAAGGGAAATATATTGGCTTGAAAATCAAGAAAATTGACTTTAACCACGTTATTCTCCCCAAACGGGATATTTTTTTCTTTTTTTTTCTTTTTTTTTCTTTTGTATCCAGAGATAGCTTGGCACTGGAACATCGTAGAGGGTTGTTCAATAGCTCATTTTAAAGGAAATTAATTGGGTTAAAAATCTATAGTAACTAAAATAAATTATTTCTAAAAGAGAATAAATTTTTCCAATAAAAACTGTATTTTTGATGCAGTGACGTCATAATTACTATATAAGAAACGTCAAAACTGTAAATGGTCTCATTCATGAATACTTAATCCGGGTTGCAGCGGTAGCTAGCAACCTAGTTTATAATAAAGATCGAACTCTTCCCTATACTAACTTGCATACGCAACTTCACTATAGTTATAAAATAAAGATCGAACTCTTGCCTATAATAGATTAGGTACTCAACTTAATTATAGTTAATAATATAGTAATGATAATATAGTAATGATTTAATAAAAAATTAAAATTAAAATTGACCAATTGCATTTACAGGCATATATATTTCATTTGGCGGTATTACATTAAAGAACGAACTTGTCCATAGTAACTGAAGTTATTTATATTAAAAGACGATTTATGTCTTTTCATACTGCAGTCTTTTCAAAGATATTATAATAAAGAAGGACCTCTTTCCTTTATTAATTCATATTATTACATAAAGGATCGATATAGTTCATCATAAATGGCTACATTGAAAGAAGATCATTGGAGTAACAAAGCATTGCAAACATTGAACTTAGTTCGCTACTTGATTTTTTTAGGTTCATCTCTTAATCAATTATCCGGGAATCAATTTTTCCGCATTGCAGCGGTAGCTAGCAACCTATCGATCAAGACGATCAAGTCCAATGTTAAGAAATATAAAAACCCATAACTCCTGATAAATGATTCAGATCTTCAATATAGCAAACTTACCGCCCTTTGGCTTGAATAACAAAGAAAATATATTGGCTTGAAAATCACGAAAATTGACTTTAACCACAATAATCTCCACAAACGGGATCTTTTTTTCTTTCCGCTTGTTTTCTCCTCAGCTAGCTGGGAACTGGAAAATCATAGCGAGCAGCATAATAGCTCATTTTAAAGGAAATTGCTACATATAGTCACTTTTGTAATTAAAAATAAAATACTTTTTAAGTACAATAAATTTGGTCAAAAAAACTGCATTTTGATGTATTTTCATACTGCATTTACAATAAAGAACGAACTATTGCCTATACTAACTTGTATATACAACTTAACTATATTATAGGCTTCTACAGTTTTATTTAAAGTTAATATCTTAAAAGTTGCCTCAAATGGGGAATCAAACCCCGATCACACGCGTAACAAGCAGCTATGCTTCCTGTTGTACCATCGAAGTCCGGGTTGCAGCGGTAGCTAGCAACCTAATAAGAGACGATCACGTCCAATGTTAAGAAATATAAAAACCCCTAACTCCTAAAAACAGAGTCAGATCAAAACAGAAAGTACACCATTAGACAGCCTTGTCCGAAACCCCTATAAAGGAAACTTACCGCCCTGCGGCTTGAATAACAAAGAAAATATATTGGCTTGATAATCAAGAAAATTGACTTTAACCACGTTATTCTCCACAAACGGGATATTTTTTTCTTTCTTTCTTTTCCACAGATAGCTTGGCGCTGGAATATCGTAGAGAGTTGTTCAATGGCTCATTTTAAAGGAAATCTCTAGATCTAGCGCTATTTGTACTTAATTTTTTTTTAATTAATTTTTTTTACGAAAAACTTAATTTTTTATATACAATATTAATCAATGACGTCATAGTCTTTGGATGTAGTTAGTACATAAAGTCTGGATCATCGAATTAAAGCTGAAACTAAGTAAAGAACAATTATGCCTCCATATATTCACAGTGATCTATAAAATTTCCCATTACATCTATAAACTGTTCCACAGTTGCCGGTTCATACCTTGGAAGCTTTTCACTAAACATGCAACATTTCTTTTGGATATTACTATGAAGTTTTGCGAAAGCATCTCTAGCTGACTTTTCAACAAAATCCATTCTTTCAGAGATAATTTTAATCTTTAATTTTGAATATTTTTCGTAATCCCGGTAAAAAATTCGTAAAATTTTTCTAAATTTACTAAGATCAGCCAGCATTGTTGCCATGTTTTTGGACTTCTGAATATAATTTTTAATTTTGCCCTTTCTTTGCAGCTTGTGTAAACTGCAAAATATCCATGGTATCCGAGCAATAGTTTGAATATTTCAATTCAAGCTAGAAAAATACCTGAAAATGTTAAATTAGTTTTTACAGTAAAGAACGATCTCTCGCCAATAGTAACTGATATACGGTGGCTCCAGGGGTAGCTACATCCGGGTTGCAGCGGTATCTAGGATCCGGGTTTTTAAAGTAAAGAACAAACTTCCAGCCTATAGTAACTAAAATAAGATTA
Organism: Artemia sp. Qi Xiang Cuo; assembly: GCF_049724085.1. Classification (NCBI taxonomy): domain Eukaryota; kingdom Metazoa; phylum Arthropoda; class Branchiopoda; order Anostraca; family Artemiidae; genus Artemia; species Artemia sp. Qi Xiang Cuo. The sequence continues at coordinate 5,421,842 of NC_142811.1, forward strand.
TAATTAATATTAAAGATTGATCAATGATGTCATAATCGTAGGATGTAGCCAGGCCGTCTCTTACTATTCCAAATAAGAAAAAGCATAGGCTTTTTCCTGTTTGTAATACAGTAAGGTACAATAATCCGGGTTGCAGCGGTAGCTAGCAACCTAGGAAGAGACGTTATATTAAAAGACGATCATTAGGGATAAAAATATGTAATGTAATGAGTGATTACATTAAAATTGAAAAAATTATTTTTTCTTTTATTGTAGTTTTATCCAGGTTGCAGTGGTAGCTAGTTATAATAAAGATCAAACTCTTCCCTATACTAACTTGCATACGCAACTTCACTATAGTTAAGATTACAGTATTTACATTTTTACATTAAAAGACGATCACTGAAATAACAAACCATTCCATACATTGGACTTAGTTAGCTACTTGATTGTTTGAGTTTCGTCTCTTACTATTTAAAAGAAGAAAAAGCCGTAGGCTTTTTCCTGTTTGTATTTATATACAGTAAAGAACGATTTCTCGCCCATAGTAACTGATATATGGTGGTTCCAGGGGTAGCTGCAATCCGGGTTGCAGCGGTAGCTAGCAACCTAGTAAGAGACGATCACGTCCAATGTTAAGAAATATAAAAACCCATAGTTCTTAAAAAAAGAGTCAGATCAAAACAAAAAGTACACCATTAGAACCGCCTTGTCCGAAACCCCTGTATAGGAAACTTTCTGTCCCTTGGCTTGAACAGCAAGGGAAATATATTTACAGTAAAGAACGATCTCTCGCCCATAGTAACTAATATATGGTGGTTCCAGGGGTAGTTACATAAAGTACCGATATAGCTCATCATAAATGGTGTTTGTCAATCCGGGTTGCAGCGGTAGCTAGCAACCTAGTAAGAGACGATCACGTCCAGTGTTAAGAAATATAAAAACCCATAGCTCCTAAAAAAGGAGTCAGATCAAAATAAAAAGTACACCATTAGAACCGCCTTGTCCGAAGCCCCTGTATAGGAAACTTTCTCACAATTGGATTGACCAGCAAGGGAAATATATTGGCTTGAAAATTAAGAAAATTGAATTTAATCACGTTATTCTCCACAAACGGCATATTTTTTTCTTTCTCTTTTTTTTCTTTCTTTTCCACAGATAGCTTGGCACTGGAACATCGTTTTCTAAAATAGAATAAATTTTTCCACCAAAAACCTGCATTTTTGATGAATTTTCATGCTGCAGTCTTTTCAAAGATATTTGATTTTTGTACATCCGGGTTGCAGCGGTAGCTAGCAACCTAGTAAGAAACGATCACGTCCAATGTTAAAAAATATAAAAACCCCTAACTCCTGAGAAAAGAGTCAGATCAAAACAATATAATGAAGAACGACCTTTTGCCTATACTAAATTTTATACGCCACTTAATTATAGTATAAGTTAGTAATTCCACAGAAAGCTTGGCAAGACCAACACGTCCAATGTTAAGAAATATAAAAACCCATAACTCCTGCAAAAAAGGGAGATAAAAAAAAGTACACCATTAGAACCGCCTTGTCCGAAACCCCTGTATAGTAAACTTTCTGTTATTTGGCTTGAACAGCAACGGAAATATATTGGTACAATAAAGAACAACCTCTTGCCTATACTAAATTTTATAGGCCACTTAAGTATAGTAGAGGCTAGTACAGTTATATTTAATGTCAATATATTAAAAATTTTTATTAAAAGACGATCATTGGAATAAAAACCAATTACATACATTGGATTTAGTAAGCTACTTGATTATTTGAGGCTAGTATTATAATAAAGAACGACCTCTTGCCTCTACTAAATTTTATAGACCACTTAACTATAGTGTAGGCTAGTACAGTTTACAATAAAGAACGACACCTAGCCCATGTTAACTGAAACATAAATAGGGATTATGTAATTTCCATCAGTTACAGTAAAGAACGACAAGTAAGAGACGATCACGTCCAATGTTAAGAAATATAAAAACCCATAGCTCCTAAAAATCCGGGTTGCAGCGGTAGCTAGCAACCTAGTAAGAGACGATATCTGGGTTGCAGCGAGCTAGCAACCTAGTATACAGTAAAGAACGATCTCTCTCCCATACTAACTGATATATGGTGGTTTCAGGTGTAGTTACATAAAGGAAGAATATAGCTCATCATAAACGGTGTTTGTCAATTATCCAGGTTGCGGCGGTAGCTTGCAACCTAGTTTGGGTTGCAGTGGTAGCTATTAACCTAGTAAGAGACGATCACGTCCAATATTAAGAAATATAAAAACTCATAGTTCCTAAAAAGTAGTCAGATCAAAACAAAAAGTACACCATTAGAACTGCCTTGTCTGAAACCCCTGTATAGGAAACTTTCAGTTCCTTGGCTTGAACAGCAAGGGAAATATATTGGCTTGAAAAGCAAGAAAATTACATTAAAATACGATCATTGGAATAACTTGATTGCTTGATTGCTACTTAATTGCTTGAGGACCGTCTCTTACTATTTCAAAGAAGAAAAAGCCGTAGGCTTTTTCCTGTTTGTAACGATATAGCATAAAAAAAAACCCAAGTTGTAACTGACGTCATCCTGGTTGTTATAGTAAAGAATTATAATAAAGATTCATTAAAAGATGGATCATTGGAATAGCAAACAATTGCATATATTGAAATTAGCTAGCTACTTGATTGTTTGAGACTCGTCTCTTACTATTTCAAAGAAGAAAAAGCCGTAGGCTTTTTCCTGTGTGTAATCAGTTGATTATCATAGACAGCGCGCTAGCACTGCTTGAGTAAAGAACGATGTGGGCACAATGTGTTTTTTTCTTCTTCAGTCAGGCACTTCGCATCGAAGGAGTTGTCGTATCCGGTTAGCAGCAACTTTACAGTGAAGAACGAACCTTAGCTCATAGTAACAGAAATATGAATATCTAGGTTGCAGCGGTAGCTGGCAACCTATTAATTACATAATAGGGGTTGCAGCGGTAGAAATACGGTTCCGGGTTGCAGCGGTAGCTAGCAACCTAGTAAGAGACGATCACGTCCAATGTTATGAAATATAAAAACCCATAGTTCTTAAAAAAAGAGTCAGATCAAAACAAAAAGTACACCATTAGAACCGCCTTGTCCGAAACCCCTGTATAGTAAAATTTCTGTCCCTTGGCTTGAACAGCAAGGGAAATATATTGGCTTGAAAATCAAGAAAAGTGGCAGCTACTACAACATTCTGCCTAAACGGGATATTTTTTCTTTTTTTTTCTTTTTTTGTATCCAGAGATAGCTTGGCACTGGAACATCGTAGAGGGTTGTTCAATAGCTCATTTTAAAGGAAATTAATTGGGTTAAAAATCTATAGTAACTAAAATAAATTATTTCTAAAAGAGAATAAATTTTTTCACCAAAAACTGGATTTTGATGTCTTTTCACACTGCAGTCTTTCAAACATAATCGTATACCAGCGGTAAGATTTGAACCCACGCCTCCGAAGAGACTGGTGGCTAACATAAGTGCCTTGGATTTCCGGGTTGCAGCGGTAGCTAGCAACCTAGTAAGAGACGATCACGTCGAATGTTAAGAAATATAAAAACCCATACTTCCTAAAAAAGGAGTCAAATGAAAACAAAAAGTAAACCATCAGAACTGCATTGTCCGAAACCCCTGTATAGGAAACTTTCTGTCCCTTGGCTTGAACAGCAAGGGAAATATATTTTATAATAAAGAACGACCTCTTGCCTATACTAAATTTTATGTGCCACTTAATTATAGTATAGGTTAGTAATTCTACAGATAGATTGACACTGGAACATCATAGAAAGTTGTCAATGGCTCACTTAAAAGGAAATTAATGGGGTTAAAAACTTTTTGTAATGAAAACAAATTATTTTTAAAATAGGATCATTTTTTTACGAAAAACTGGATATTTCATGTTAATCCGGGTTGCAGCGGTAGCTAGCAACCTAGTAAGAGACGATCACGTCCAATGTTAAGAAATGTAAAAACCCATAACTCCTAATCCAGGTTGCTGCGGTAGCTAGCAACCTAGTAAGAGACGATCACGTCCAATGTTAAGAAATATAAGAACCCCTAACTCCTAAAAAAAGAGTCAGGTCAAAACAAAAAGTACACCATTAGAACCGCCTTGTCCGAAACCCCTGTATAGGAAACTTTCTGTCCCTTGGCTTGAATAGCAAGGGAAATATATTGGCTTGAAAATCAAGAAAATTGACTTCAACCACGTTATTCTCCACAAACGGGATATTTTTTCTTTCTTTCTTCTTTTCCACAGATAGCTTGGCACTGGAACATCGTAGAGAGTTGTTCAATGGTTCATTTTAAAGAAAATCTCTAGATCTAGTGCTATTTGTACTTAACTTTTTTTTAATTAATTATTTTTTACGAAAAACTTAATTTTTTATTTACAATATTGATCAATGACGTAATAGTCGTTGGATGTAGTTAGTATCCGGGTTGCAGCGATAGCTAGCAACCTAGTAAGAGACGATCACGTCCAATGTTAAGAAATATAAAAACCCATAGTTCTTAAAAAAAGAGTCAGATCAAAACAAAAAGTACACCATTAGAACCGTCTTGTCCGAAACCCCTGCATGGTAAAATTTCTGTCCCTTGGCTTGAACAGCAAGGGAAATATATTGGCTTGAAAATTAAGAAAAGTGGCAGCTACTACAACATTCTGCCTAAACGGGATATTTTTTCCTTTTTTTATTTTTTTTCTTTTTTTTCTTTTTTTGTATCCAGAGATAGCTTGGCACTGGAACATCGTAGAGGGTTGTTCAATAGCTCATTTTAAAGGAAATTAATTGGGTTAAAAATCTATAGTAACTAAAATAAATTATTTCTAAAAGAGAATAAATTTTTCCACCAAAAACTGCATTTTGATGTCTTTTCACACTGCAGTCTTTCAAACATAATCGTATACCAGCGGTAAGAATTGAACCCACGCCTCTGAAGAGACTGGTGGCTAACACCAGTGCCTTGGACCACTCGGCCAGGCTGCCTCTCATAAATAAATATATATGTGAATTTGGGTTGCAGCAGTAGCTAGCAACCTAGTAAGAGACGATCAGTCCAATGCTAAGAAATATAAAAACCCAAAACTCCTAAAAATAGAGTCAGATCAAAACAAAAGTACATCATTAGAAATACCTTGTCTGAAACCCTACTAGATAAATAATGAACGTCATCATAGTTTTATATTAGAGCTACGTGAATAGAGTGACGTCATAATTAGTATATAAGGAAAGTCAAAACTGAAAATTCTCTCATTCTTGATTAGAATAATGGTTGGATCAAAGCAGGCTATACGCAAGTTGAAAAAAGAGTACTACACAAACAACAGAGATAGTAACTTGAAAAGAAAAAAGCAAAGGTATTCAACCGACCAGGTGTATCGAGAAGTAATAATTGAGAGAGCAAAACAAAGGTATTCAACCGACCAGGCGTATCGAGAAGTAATAATTGAGAGAGCAAAAGAAAACAGCAAGATGTGTTATCACAATGATGAAGATTATAGACATGCAAAATTGAGACAGCCAAATCCGGGTTGCAGCGGTAGCTAGCAACCTAGTAAGAGACGATCACGTCCAATGTTAAGAAATATAAAAACCCATAGTTCTTAAAAAAAGAGTCAGATCAAAACAAAAAGTACACCATTAGAACCGCCTTGTCCGAAACCCCTGCATAGTAAAATTTCTGTCCCTTGGCTTGAACAGCAAGGGAAATATATTGGCTTGAAAATCAAGAAAAGTGGCAGCTACTACAACATTCTGCCTAAACGGGATATTTTTTTCTTTTTTTTTCTTTTTTATTTATTTTGTATCCATAGATAGCTTGGCACTTGAACATCGTAGAGGTTTGTTCAATAGCTCATTTTAAAGGAAATTAATTGGGTTAAAAATCTATAGTAACTAAAATAAATTATTTCTAAAAGAGAATAAATTTTTCCACCAAAAATATTATAAAGAACGACCTTTTGCCTATACTAAATTTTATAGGCCACTTTACTATAGTATAGGTTAGTACAGTTATATTTAAAGTAATATATTAAAATTTTCCATTTTTCCGGGTTGCAGCGGTAGCTAGCAACCTAGTAAGAGACGATCACGTCCAATGTTATTACAATAAAAGAACGACCTCTTGCCTATACTAAATTTTATACGCCACTTAATTATAGTATAGGTTAGTAATACAACAGATAGCTTGGCACTGAAACATCGTAGAGAGTTATTCAGTGGCTTATTGTAAAGAAAATTAATGGGGTTAAAAACTTCTTGTAATTAAAATAAATTATTTCTATTACATTAAGAAATTTTAATTATGTTCCGTAAGAAGTCATCATGAGTTAAAATTTCCCATACAAAATTTGAACTCAAGCCAACTGGGTGAGAGCTCTCCCAACCTCTAGACCATATAGGATTTATTAAAATATCCGATTAATGACGTTTATATTAAAGAACAAATTATAAACCTAGTTAGCTGTCTGATTATTTGAGAATCGTCTCTTACTATTCACAAGAAGAAAAAGCCGTAGGCTTTTTCCTGTTTGTAATCCGGGTTACAGCGGTAGCTAGTATAATAAAGATCGAACTCTTCCCTATACTAACTTGCATATGCAACTTCACTATAGTTAAGATTTTACATAAAGGACCGATATAGTTCATCATACATGGTATTTGTCCATTAGGTTTTTTTATAATAAAGAACGACCTCTTATCTATGCTAAATTTTATACGCCACTTAGTTATAGTATAGGTTAGTAATTCAACAGATAGCAAGGCACTGGAACATTGTAGAGAGTTGTTCAATGGTTACATTAAAAGACGATCATTGGAATAACAAACCATTGTCCACATTGAATTTTATATTAATCCGGGTTGCAGCGGTAGCTAGCAACCTAGTAAGAGACGATCACGTCCAATGTTAAGAAATTTAAAACCCATAGTTCCTAAAAAATTACAATAAGGAATGAATTGTAACCCATAGTAATTGAATTATTAAATCAAACAGTTCTTGGTCATAATAAAGAGCTGTCTAATGGCTCATTTTAATGGAAATTGCTGTATATAGAAACCTTTTGTAATTAACAAAAATGATTATTATCATAAAATAAATTGTTACTATATTGTAAACAACTAACTCTAGGCCATAGTAAGCAATTTAATTTTGACAATAAAGAATTACGGCAGAAACCTAAATGGTAGTATAAGTAAGCTACATTTTGTTACAGTAAAGAACTATCTCTCGCCCATAGTAACTGATATATGGTGGTTCCAGGGGTAGCAGCAATCCTGGTTGCAGCGGTAGCTAGCAATCTAGTAATAAACAATCACGTCCAATGTTAAGAAATATAAAAACCCACAGCTCCTAAAAAAGAAATTAGATCAAAACAAAAAGTACACCTTTAGAACCACCTTGTCCGAAACCCCTGTATAGGAAACTTTCTCTTCCTTGGCTTAAACAGCAAGGGAAATATATTGGCTTGAAAATCAAGAAAAGTTGCAGCTACTGCAACATTCTGCCTAAACGGCATATTTTTTTCTTTCTTTTTTCTTTTCCACAGATAGTTTGGCACTGGAACATCGTAGAGAGTTGTTCAATGGCTCATTTTAAAGGAAATTAATTGGGTTAAAATTATTTTGTAATTAAAACATATTATTTCCAAAAGAGAATAAATTTTAAAACTAAAAATTACATTTTTTATGTCTTTTCATACTGCAGTCTTTTCAAAGATATTTCATTATTGTACATAAATCATAATCGTATACCAGCGGTAAGATTTGAACCCACGCCTCCGAACAGACTGGTAACTAACACCAGAGCTCATTTTAAAGGAAATAAATGGGATTTTACAATACGGAACGAACTGAACCCATAGTAACTTAAGTATTAAATCAGACAGTTCGTGGTCATAATAAAGAGCTGTGTAATGGCTCATTTTAAAGGAAACTGCTGTATATAGAAACCTTTTTTAATTAACAAAATTAATTATTCTTATAAAGATAGGAAATATATAGGTGAAGATGAAGATGAAGCTTATGTTAGAGAATTATATAAAGGATTGTTCTAGTTAATTACCCTGGTAAAAAAGGCAAAGATGTTTCTTCTGGCAAAAAATAAAAGATCTTTCTTCTCGCAAAAAATACCAAATACCACATTTTTGCAGATAGTATACATTAAAAGACGATCATTCGAAGAACATACCATTGCATATATAGGACTTAATCAACTGCTCGATTCCTTGACAAAAAATCTTATTTGTCAACAGAATTTAACATAATGGATCGATACTGTAAATGGGGATTTATCAGGTATCATCAGTATCCGGGTTGCAGCGGTAGCTAGCAGCCTAGTAAGAGACGATCACGTTCATTGTTAAGAAATATAAAAACCTATAACTCCTAAAAAAAGAGTCAGATCAAAACAAAAAGTACACCATTAGTTTATATTAAAGTACGATCATTAGAAGAGCAAACCATTGCATATATTAGACTTAGTTAGCTGCCTGAGTCCTTGAGGTTCGTCTCTTACTATTCCAAAGAAGAAAAAGCCGTAGGCTTTTTCCTGTTTGTAATAATATATTAATCCGGGTTGCAGTGGTAGCTAGCGACCTAGTAAGAGACGATCACCTCCAATGTTAAGAAATATAAAACCCCCCCAACTCCTAAAAAAAGAGTCAGATCAAAACAAAAAGTACACCATTAGAACCGCCTTGTCCGAAATTACAGTAAAGAACGACCCTTAGCTCATAGTAAGAGAAATAAGAATATCCAGGTTGCATCGGTATCTGGCAACCTCTGGGTTGCAGTGGTATCACATTATAATAAAGAACGAACCCTCGCTTATACTAACTCAAATCTTTAATATATTCCGGGTTGCAATGGTAGTCACATTAAAAGACAATCGTTGGAATAACAAACAATTGCATACATTGGACTTAGTTAGCTGCCTGATTTTGTAAGAGTCGTCTCTTACTGCTCCAGAGAAGAAAAAGCCGTAGGCTTTTTCCTGTTTGTAATCAGGGTTTACATAATCTGATTTATCTTTACATAAAGGCTCGATCATCAAATTTAAGCTGACACTAAGTAAAGGACAATTATGCCTCCATATATTCACAGTGATGTATAAGATTTCCCATTAAATCTGTAAACTGTTCCACAATTGCCGGTCCATACCTTGGAAGCTTTTCACTAAACATGCAACATTTCTTTTGGATATTACTATGAAGTTTTGCGAAAGCATCTCTAGCTGATTTTTCAACAAAATCTATTCTTTCAGAGATCAGCCAGTGCGTTCTTTGCAGCTTGTGTAAACTGCAAAAATATCCATGGTATCCGAGCAATAGTTCGAATATTTCAATTCAAGCTAGAAAAATACCTTAAAATGTTAAAATTAGTTTTATTTTGGTTAGGTTCTAACTACCCGATGTGGGATTGACTATGTAGTTTCTGACCAAAAAAATCCATTCTTTAATATATATTTTATTTTTCAGTTTAGAATCTCTAAAGTTATTATGTAAACTGCAAAAATTTTTATGATATCTGAGCAATAATTTTAATCTTTTCATTCAAACTAACAAAATACCTGAAAATTTAAAAATTAGTTTTACTTTTTGTTAGGTTATGGATACTCCATACGAGTCATAAGAAGTGTTAATTAGATGAAAATATTATTTCTTGTTTTGTAAGAAGATGCCTTCTAATTATAATAAAGAACGAACATTTTTCTATACTAAATAAGCCTATACTAGTTAATGATATAGTAATGATATGATTTTATTGATACCTAAATTACTAATTAAATAAAATGATCCCAGGTGGCTTTGAATCACCAACCTTTTGGTTATGCCTTCTAATCCGGGTTGCAGCGGTAGCTAGCAACCTAGTAAGTGACGATCACATCCAATGTTAAGAAATATAAAAACCCATAGTTCCTAACAAAGGAGTCAGATCAAAACAAAAAGTACACCATTAGAACCGCCTTGTCCGAAACCCCTGTATAGGAAACTTTCTGTCCCTTGGCTTGAACAGCAAGGGAAATATATTGGCTTGAAAATCAAGAAAATTGACTTTAACCACGTTATTCTCCCCAAACGGGATATTTTTTTCTCTTTTCTTTTTTTTGTATCCAGAGATAGCTTGGCACTGGAACATCGTTGAGGGTTGTTCAATAGCTCATTTTAAAGGAAATTAATTGGGTTAAAAATCTATAGTAACTAAAATAAATTATTTCTAAAAGAGAATAAATTTTTCCACCCAAAACTGCATTTTCGATGTCTTTTCACACTGCAGTCTTTCAAACATAATCGTATACCAGCGGTAAGATTTGAACCCACACCTCCGAAGAGACTGGTGGCTAACACCAGTGCCTTGGACCACTGGGCCAGGCTGCCTCTCATAAATAAATATATATGTGAATTTGGGTTGCAGCAGTAGCCAGCAACCTAGCAAGAGACGATCAGTCCAATGCTAAGAAATATAACAAAACTCCTAAAAATAGAGTCAGATCAAAACAAAAGTACATCATTAGGATTACCTTGTCTGAAACCCTACTAGATAAATAATGAATGTCATCATAGTTTTATATTAGAGCTATGACGTGAATAGAAAAACACGAAATTATATTGTTGTTTCTGATGACGTCATGAAATAATTTCATTGCGCCATGGCGTCAATAAAATCATTACGCCGTGACGTCATAATCCGGGTTGCAGCAGTAGCTAGCCTCTAGTAAGAGACGATCACGTCCAATGTTAAGAAATATAAAAACACATAGTTCCTAACAAAGGAGTCAGATCAAAACAAAAAGTACACCATTAGAACCGCCTTGTCCGAAAACCCTGTATAGGAAACTTTCTGTCCCTTGACTTGAACAGCAAGGGAAATATATTGGCTTGAAAATCAAGAAAATTGACTTTAACCACGTTATTCTCCCCAAACGGGATATTTTTTTCTCTTTTCTTTTTTTTTGTATCCAGAGATAGCTTGGCACTGGAACATCGTAGAGGGTTGTTCAATAGCTCATTTTAAAGGAAATTAATTGGGTTAAAAATCTATAGTAACTAAAATAAATTATTTCTAAAAGAGAATAAATTTTTCCACCAAAAACTGCATTTTCGATGTCTTTTCACACTGCAGTCTTTCAAACATAATCGTATACCAGCGGTAAGATTTGTACCCACGCCTCCGAAGAGACTGGTGGCTAATACCAGTGCCTTGGACCACTCGGCCAGGCTGCCTCTCATAAATAAATATATATGTGAATTTGGGTTGCAGCAGTAGCTAGCAACCTAGTAAGAGACGATCAGTCCAATGCTAAGAAATATAACAAAACTCCTAAAAATAGAGTCAGATCAAAACAAAAGTACATCATTAGAATTACCTTGTCTGAAACCCTACTAGATAAATAATGAATGCATCATAGTTTTAAATTAGAGCTATGACGTGAATAGAAAAACACGAAATTATATTGTTGTTTCTGATGACGTCATAAAATAATATCATTGCGCCATGACGTCAATAAAATCATTACGCCGTGACGTCATAATTGCTACTTAAGAACGACAAAGATGTAAATTCTCTCATTCTGGATTAGATAATGGTTAGATCAAAGCAAACTATACGCAAGTTGAAAAAACAGTACTACACAAACAACAGAGATAGTAACTTTAAAATAAAAAAGCAAAGTTATTCAACCGACCAGGCTTATCGATAAGTAATAATTGAGAGAGCAAAACAAAGATATTCAAACGACCAGGCGTATCGAGAAGTAATAATTGAGAGAGCAAAACAAAGGTATTCAACCGACCAGGCGTATCGAGAAGTAATAATTGAGAGAGCAAAACAAAACAGCAAGATGTGTTATCACAATGATGAAGATTATAGACATGCAAAAATTGAGACAGCCAAACAAAAGTTCAAGGAGAGTTATCACAATGATGAAGATTACCGCATCAAATATAAGAAAAACCAAAAGCAAAGGTATTCAACCGTCCAGGTGTATCGAGAAGTAAAAATTGAGACAGCCAAACAAAAGATCAAGGAGCGTTACGGGGGTGACAAAATCTATAATGAAAAAATTAAATTCTCTGCGAGGTTGTACCGAAGAAAGCATAAGGACAAAGGGAAAAATTACATTCAGAAATACAAGAAGATGGCAAAAATGCAGGCTGATCTTTGTAAATTGAGAAACATTTTACGCATGTTTTATCGGGATCACGAAAAGTATTCAAAATTACAGATTAAAATTCTCTTTGAAAGAGCGGATGCTGTTGAAAAGTCGGCTAGAAATTCTTTGGCAAAGCTTCATAGTAATATCCAAAAGATATGTTGTCAGTTTAACGAAAAGCTTCCAAGGTATGAATTGGCAACTGCGGAACAGTTTATAGATGTAATGGAAAATATTCGACAACAAAGTGAATATACGGAGGCGTACTTCTTAGAAAATTCGTATATTAATTTCGGAAGGAGCAATTGCAGTTTATGTAGCAGCAATAAAAATATATATACAAACATACCTATCAACAGCGAAGGAAAAGTAATGTTTTTAAACCATGGTGAAAACGAGCCTGTTAGGGTTATTAGTATATGTTTTTGTAAGACTAATGATTTAGAACAAATTTCTGGAACACCGTATCAAGAAAAAAGTATTTCTAACTCTGTTTTAAACAGTTCTTTTAGTTCTACTGAATATTTGGCAAAAAATTCTCTGTGTAGTAGAACAAACTGTCCTGAAAAGTACGAGACAACTATTGAAAAATGCTCTAAAACTAGATCTGACAAGGAAATTATGATGGCTGAAGTCACCTATAACAATCTGAGTAAACATTCAAAACCAAAAATTGGGCAGCAGGTTACTTGGCAATGTCACCCTGATATCTGCAAGCTCTATCCGACGGATATTGAATTATGTCAAATTCTTTTTGATATCCTTGAAAATAATATAGCATTAAAATTTTCAACTGACAAAGTGGTTAATTTTTACCTTGGCGGCTTGGTACATAAAGGCTCGATCATCGAATTTAAGCTGACACTAAGTAAAGGACAATTATGCCTCCATATATTCACAGCGATTATCCGGGTTGCAGCGGTAGCTAGCAACCTATTAAGAGACGTTCACGTCCAATGTTAAGAAATGTAAAAACCCATAGTTCCTAAAAAAGGAGTCAGATCAAAACAAAAAGTACACCATTAGAACCGCCTTGTCCGAAGCCTTCTTATCCAGAGATAGCTTGGCACTGCAACATCGTAGAGAGTTGTTCAATGGCTCATTTTAAAGGAAATTAATTGGGTTAAAAACCTTTTGTAACTAAACAAATTATTTTAAAACAGGATAAATTTCCACTAAAAACTGTATTTTTGATGTCTTTCCATACTGCTGTCTTTTCAAACACATTTGATTTTTGAAGCAATCAAACAGTTCGTGGTAAGGTTGTATTTTAAACTTTATATTCCATAGATATCTTAGCACTGGAACATCGTAGAGAGTTGTTCAATGGATCATTTTGAAGTATAATAAAGAACGAATATTTTACCGATTATCTACTAATAACCAAATATGACGTAATAAGTGACATGACGTAATATCTAAAACCTATTGTGTACTAATAACCATATATGACTTAATGAGCGACGTGACGTAAAAATTGAAAAAAATAATTTTTATTTTATTTTCGTTTTTAGTATAATAAAGAACGAACATTTTCCTATACTAAATAAGACTATACTAGTTAATGATATAGTAATGATATGATTTTACTGATACCAAAATTACTAATTAAATAAAATGGCTTTGAACCACCAACCTTTTGGTTAAAGGCCGACCGTGCTTGCCACTTGTACTATGACGTCATTAATTAAAGTTTTAAAATTAACAATATAATACACATGATACTTTTATCATACTTTTAATTAAAAATAAAATTCTTTTTAAAGTAGAATCAATTTTGCAAAAAAAATTGCATTTTTGATGTATTTTCATACTGCAGTCTTTTCAAAGATATTTGAATTTGGAAGCAATCAAACAGTTCATGGTAATGAACTCTATAGTAATAATAGCTACTTGTCTCAATAATAACCGAAACTCTAAAGAACGAAATTTTGATACCAATAGATACATCAAAGCAAACAGTTCACGATAACGAACTGTATGTTGTATAGTAAGAGCGACTCGTCTCAATAGTAAAACTTACTACATCTAGTTCCTTCTGTAATTAAAGATAAAATGTTTTTTTTAATAGTTCCAGTTTGCAGCGGTAGCTAGGAACCTAATTAAAAGAGATCATTCGAAGAACATACCATTGTATATATTGGACTTCGTTAGCTGCTCGATTCCTTGAAAAAAAATCTTATTTGTCAACTGAAACTAGAATAATTCCTGAAAATTTTAAACAAAATAATTTTATTTAGCTGCAAAGTGCAAAAATATTTACGGTGTCTGAACAACAATTTCCATTTTTTAATTCTAACCAGAAAAAAACCCTGAAAATTTCGGGTTGCAGCGGTAGCTAGCAACCTAGTAAGAGACGATCACTTCCAATGTTAAGAAATATAAAAACCCCTAATTCCTAAAAAAAGAGTCAGTTCAAAACAAAAAGTACACCATTAGAACCGCCTTGTCCGAAACCCCTGTATAGGAAACTTTCTGTCCCTTGGCTTTAGCAGCAAGGGAAATATATTGGCTTGAAAATCAAGAAAAGTGGCAGCTACTACAACATTCTGCCTAAACGGGATATTTTTTTTTTCTTTTTTCTTCTTTTCCACAGATAGCTTGGCACTGGAACATCGTAGAAAGTTGTTCATTGGCTCATTTTAAAGGAAATTAATTGGGTTAAAAATCTTTTGTAACTAAAATAAATTATTTCCAAGAGAGAATAAATTTTTTAATTAAAAACTGCATTTTTGATGTCTTTTCAAAGATATTTGATTTTTGTACATAAATCATAATCGTATACCAGCAGTAAGATTTGAACCCACGCCTCCGAAGAGACTGGTGGCTAACACCAGCGCCTTGGACCACTCGGCCAATCTGCCTCTCATAACTATATTTGTGAATTTGGGTTGCAGCAGTAGCTAGCAACCTAGCAAGAGACGATCAGTCCAATGCTAAGAAATATAAAAACCCAAAACTCCTAAAAATAGAGTCAGATCAAAACGAAAGTACATCATTAGAACTACCCTGGCTGAAACCCTACTAGATAATCCGGGTTGCAGCGGTAGCTAGCAACCTAGTAAGAGACGATCATGTCCAATGTTAAGAAATATAAAAACCCATAGCTCCTAAAAAATGAGTCAGATCAAATTATAATAAAGAACAAACTTTTAGCCCATAGAAAATATTTGAATCAAATAAAAATTTCGACAATATTTTCAAACAGTTTGTGATAACGAACATTATAGTAAGAGCGACTCTTCTCAATAGTAACAGAAACTCTAAAACTCGGAATTTTGACACCAATATATACATCAAAAGAATTGAATTTTTATGTTAATTTTAAATATGTAAGTTTCATCAAGTTTAATATTAACCATCAAAAGTTAAGAGCCTGAGAAATTTTGCCTTATTTTAAAAAAATTACAATAAGGAACAAACTGTAACCCAAAGTAACTGAAGTATTAAAACAGTTCGTGGTCATAGTAAAGAGCTGTGTAATGGCTCATTTTAAAGGAAATTGCTGTATATAGAAAACCGTTTGTAATTAACAAAAATAATTATTATTATAAAATAATCCGGGTTGCAGCGGTAGCTAGCAACCTAGTAAGAGACGATCACGTCTAATGTTAAGAAATATAAAAACACATAGTTCCTAAAAAAGGAGTCAGATAAAAATAAAAAGTACACCATTAGAACCGCCTTGTCCGAAATCCCTGTATAGTAAACTTTCTGTCCCTTGGCTTGAACAGCAAGGGGAATATATTGGCTTGAAAATCAAGAAAAGTGGCAGCTACTACAACATTCTGCCTAAACGGGATATTTTTTTTATATTAAAGAACGAACTTTAGTCCATAGTTACTGAAGTTATATTAAAAGACGGTCATCAGGAGATCGTACATAAGGGATAGATACTATAAATTGTAATTTTGTAAGTATCGTCATAATCATGTTTTTATTGATAGCTGAGTTACAAACTAAAAGAAAGGGACGCTGGTTGGCTTAGAACCACCAACCTTTCGGTTAACGGACGAACGTGCTAGCCAATTGCACTATGACATCATTAATTAAATACATTAAAGACCGAACTGTAGCCCATATTAACTGAAGTAATAAAATAAATCATTATATACATGATTATTTTATTTATATTCCTTAAGAAATTATCATAAGTGCAAATATCCCATACCGGAAATCAAACTCAAGCCAACTGGGTCAGAGCCGTAGGCTTTTTCCTGTTTGTATTTACAGTTAAAAAACGAACTCAATCCCAAAGAAACTGAACCCTGTGGTTCATTCATATTATCTCCATTATTTTGGCTAGGATGTAAATAAACAAGTTTCTTTTTAAAATTTTAAATTTTAAATTTAAAAGATAGTGCTTTTAATTCAACACATTAAAAGTTCTCCCGGACAGGGAATCGAACCCCGTTCTCCCACGTAACATGTGAGCATGCTTACCATTAGACTATCGAAGAGTTATAAAATCAAAGTTACATATAAGATATGATAATAATTTTTTAATATTTACATTAAAGAATGAACTTTAGTCCATAATTTATATTAAATGAAGATCATTAGAAAAGCACACAATTGCATATATTCGACTGAGCTAGATCTGGAATTTGCATTATTTATAGTACCGGGAGCCTGGCGGCTTCGCTGCTGGGCCCCAGCACTCGGCACGTGGCAGGCTTCTATATATATAGATTCTATATATATGAATTCTGATTGTCACTTGTCTTTTAACTACAGACAATTTGTTGTCTTTTCATACTACGGTCTTTTCAAAGATATTTGATCCGGGTTGCAGCGGTAGCAAGCAACCTAGTAAGATTATAGTAAGTAACGAGCTCTAAATGATGGTTGTAGCTATAGCTGCAATCAAGTAAAAGACAAACCGAAGCCCATAGTAACTCAAAGTTTAAAATATGTTTTGAAAAATCATAATTGCAGTAGTTGGCACAACCTAGTAAAAGGCGAACCAGAGCCATAGTAACCAATAAGGGAAAAAAAACGTTTTGAAAACAGTAATAAAGAACAAAATCTAGGCCATAGTAACTGAAAAGTTAAAATAAACAACCAAATGCATGATTATGCAACACATATAGATAGTATATATATAATAGTTTTTACTTTGAAGAATATTTGACAATATTTCTAGTTATTTTTAGTTTAGTGAGGCTCTTTACTTTTCTTTAAAAAGTTTTCTCCACATGTTTTCCATTGAATATTACTATCTGTAAGTAATTAAATAATAAAAAAAACACATCTTGCAACTGAAAGTAAGGAGCAATATCAAACCGTAAAACAAACAGAAAGACGTATCAAAAAGTAAAAATTGACAGAGCCAAACAAAACAGCAAGGAGTGTTATTACAATGATGAAGATCACCGAAACAAATATAATAAAAACTTACTACCAGAATAATGGGTAGATACAGGGGTGACAAAAGCTATAATGAAAAAGTCAATACCTCTGCGAGGTTGTACAAAAGATGAAGTAAAATTTTACATTCAGAAGTCCAAGAACATGGCAAAAATGCAAGTTGATCTTTGTAAATTGAGAAATATTTTACGAATGTTTTACCAGGATTACAAAAATATTCAAAATTACGTATTAAAATTCTCTTTAAAAGAGCGGAAGTTGTTGAAAAGTCGACTAAAAATGGTCTTGTAAAACTTCATAGTGATATCCAAACGAAATGTTGTATGTTTAATGAAACGCATCCAATGTAGGGACTGGTAACTGTGGAACAGTTTTCTTGATAAGAATCTTCCGAGCAGCTTCAGAGGTCGGTG
Organism: Artemia sp. Qi Xiang Cuo; assembly: GCF_049724085.1. Taxonomy (NCBI): domain Eukaryota; kingdom Metazoa; phylum Arthropoda; class Branchiopoda; order Anostraca; family Artemiidae; genus Artemia; species Artemia sp. Qi Xiang Cuo. Next base: position 5,439,788 of record NC_142811.1, read on the forward strand.
GATCGAGACCTAACCAAGGAACTCTAGACCTTAGGCCCAGCGAGGTTCGATGCGATTTCGATCCATCCTTCTCCGGGGTAAATTCCCAACACACTTCCGCTGCGCTAAGCTGCTCACACTAGAGAATGTGATTTAAATAGTTTATGATGTATTATACGGGATTTCCTTTCTAAATCCACAATTTTATATAAAGAAAGAGCTCTAAATGATGGTTGTAGCTATAGCTGCAATCAAGTAAAAGACAAACCGAAGAATATAGTAACTAAAAGTTTAAAATATGTTTTGAAAAATCATAATTGCTGTAGTTGGCACAACCTAGTGAAAGGCGAACCAGAGCCCATAGTAACCAAAAAGTGGAAAAACACGTTTTGAAAACATTAATAAAGAACGAAATCTAGGCCATAGTAACTGAAATGTTAAAATAAATCATCATATTAATTTTTGCTAAATCCACAATTTTAAAGTAAAGAACGAGCTCTAAATGATGGTTGTAGGTATAGCTGCAATCAAGTAAAAGACAAACCGAAGCTCATAGTAACTAAAAGTTTAAAATATGTTTTGAAAAATCATAATTGCAGTAGTTGGCACAACCTGGTAAAAGGCGAACCAGAGCCCATAGTAACCAAAAAAGGAAAAGAGACGTTTTGAAAACAGTAATAAATAACAAAATCTAGGCCATAGTAACTGAAATGAAAAAATAAATAAGCTTGGCACTGGAACATCGTAGAGAGTTCCTGATAAGAATCTTCAGAGCAGCTTCAGAGGTCGGTGGATCGAAACCTAACCAAAGAACGCTACACCTTAGGCCCAGCGAAGTTCGATTAAGTTTCAATCCATCCTTCTCCGGGGCAAACATCCAGCGCACTTCCGCTACGCAAAGCTGCTCACGTTAGAGAATGTGATTAAAACGGTTTATGATGTATTATGCGGTATAGTTTTGCTAAATTCACAATTTTTTAATCAATTTTTAATATATAGTGTATATAGAAAACCCACACATAATGACCGTTACTTAAGTTATTCCTCCAATCATTCTCCTGCTGTGAAAAGAGGAGTTGTCACTTCTCTAGTTGATAGAGAATTGAAAGTCTGTTCAACACGTTTCTTGGATTTAGAGCTCAACCACCTTAGAGATATTTTATTTGGGAATGGTTATCCAATTAGTTTAATAAATTCTGTAATTGCAAAACACATTAAAAGATTATCAGATAGTTCCACAAAAAACACAAATCAAATGGGAAATTCAGTTTATCTTGGTCTCCCATACGTTAAAGGGATTTCAGACCACATTTCAAAAAATCTAAGGAAAAATAACATTTACACTTATTATAGACCCAGAAAAACTATCAAGTCCCAAATTTATCAAGGAAAAGACCCTATCCCGATAGGTGAAAACTCCGGTGTCTACAGAATTCCTTGTTCGTGTGGTCTATGACTATGTATTTTCAGACCAAAAAATTCCAGTTTTTATATATTTTATTTTTCAGTTTAGAATCGCTAAAGTTATTATGTAAACTGCAACAAAATACATCTAAAAGCAACTAAATGCTTCTTTTCATTCAAACTAACAAAATACCTGAAAATTAAAAATTAGTTTTATTTTTTGTTAGGTTATGGATACTCGATACGAGTTATAAGCAGTGTTAATTAGATGAAAATATTATTTCTTGTTTTGTAATAAGATGCCTTCTAAGCGAGTTATACGTAATTTAAAAAAACAGTACTATACAAAAAACAGAAACATTATCTTGAAAAGAGAAAAGCAAAGGTATTCAACAGAAAAGACGTATCCAGAAGCGAAAATTGATAGTGACAAACAGCGTTATTATAATGATTTAGTTTATAGAAATGCGAAAATTGAGACAGCCAAACAAAAGAGTAAGGACCGGTATGATAATGATGAATATTCCAGAGAAGCAAGAATTAATACAGCCAAACAAAAGAGCGAGGAACGGTATGATAACGATAAAGATTACCAAAACAAACATAAGAAAGAAGTTGCTACCAGAATAATGGGTAGATACTTGGGTGACAAAAGCTATAATGAAAAAATTAAATTATCTGCGAGGTTGTACCGAAGAACGCATAAGGACAAAGGGAAAAATTACATTCAGAAATACAAGAAGATGGCAAAAATGCAGGCTGATCTTCGTAAATTGAGAAACATTTTACGCATGTTTAACCAGGATCAAAGGGAAAAATTACATTCAGAAATACAAGAAGATGGCAAAAATGCAGGCTGATCTTTGTAAATTGAGAAACACTTTACGCATGTTTTATCGGGATCACGAAAAGTATTCAAAATTACAGATTAAAATTCTCTTTGAAAGAGCGGATGCTGTTGAAAAGTCGGCTAGAAATGCTTTGGCAAAGCTTCATAGCAATATCCAAAAGAAATGTTGTCAGTTTAACGAAAAGCTTCCAAGGTATGGATTGGCAACTGCGGAACAGTTTATAGATTTTATAATAAAGAACGACCTCTTGCCTATACTAAATTTTATACGCCACTTAATTATAGTATAGGTTAGTAATTCAACAGATAGCATGGCACTGGAACATCGTAGCGAGCTATTCAATGGCTCATTTTAAAGGAAATTAATAGGGTTAAAAACCTTTTCCGGGTTACAGCGGTAGCTAGCAACCTAATAAGAGACGATCACGTCCAATGTTAAGAAACATAATAACCCATAACTCCTAACAATAGAGTCAGATCAAAACAGAAAGTACACCATTAGAATCGCCTTGTCCGAAATTCCTATAAGGGAAACTTACCGCCCTTTGGCTTGAATAACAAAGAAAATATATTGGCTTGAAAATCAAGAAAATTGACTTTAACCACGTTATTCTCCACAAAGGGGATATTTTTTTCTTTCTTATTCTTTTCCACAGATAGCTTGGCACTGGAACATCGTAGAGAGTTGTTCAATGGCTCATTTTAAAGGAAATTAATGGCGTTAAAAACTTTTTTTACTTAAAACAATGTATTTTTAAAATAGATACAGTTTTGTACGAAAAATTGCATATTTCATATTAAAGATTGACCAATGACGTCATAATCGTATACCAGTGGTAGGATTTGAACCCACACCTCCGAAGAGACTGGTGACTAACACCAGCGCCTTGGACCACTCGGCCAAGAATTTATAATAAAGAACGACCTCTTGCCTATACTAAATTTATACTTCACTTAATTATAGTATAGGTTATTACACATTAAACGATTTCATATTAAAGATTGATCAATGACGTCATAGTCGTATACCAGCGGTGGGATTTGAGCCCTCGCCTCCGAATAGACTGGTGGCTAACACCAACACCTTGGACCACTTGGCCACTTTGCCTCTCGTAACTATCTATGTGAATCCGGGCTGCAGTAGTAGCTAGAAACCTAGTAAGAGACGATCACGCCCAATGCTAAGACATATAAAAACCCAGAACTCGTAAAAATAGATCAAAACAAAAGTACCTCATTAGAACCACCTTGGCTGAAACCCTAACAGATAAGCAATGAATGTCGTCATGATTTTATTAGAACTTTGACGTGAATAGAAAATTATATACAAGGACGATCATTAGAAGAGCAAACCATTACTTATGTTGGACTTAGTTAGCTGCAAGATCTATGAGGTTCGTCTCTTACTCTTAAAGAAGAAAAAGCCTTTGGCTTTTTCCTGTTTGTAATCAGGCTTTACAATAAGGAAAGAACTGTAACCCAAAGTAACTCTCTCTGTGGTTCATCAAAACACCGTTCATAAAACCACTGTCCATCAATTTTAAACATAGCCTTTACAAAGACACCATTTACTTTGGCAGCCTCTACTGCCAAAGTAGAGGCCAAAGTGTCCTTACACTTAGTAGTAGACTACTCCTTGATGTAGACTACTCCTTACAATTTCTAACTTGGGACAAACATCTTTCAAAACCAATATTTTATTTCCATCATGTTTGATTGTACTAATACTTTCCAGAATCCATAAGTGAAACTGACAAATATTACAGTAATCCAGTTTTGATATTTTTAGCGAGTTGATCAGGCAGCTTCTGTGGACATATTTCATACTGCCTCTGCAATTGCAAGCACTTATCAAATTCTATTGTGTTTCTGAATCAGAACAAATTCGACACTCGTTTTTAATACATGTCGTATTAACAATTGTAACTTATTAATTAGTTCGTCCATAAAATGTAGTATCAAGTCACTTATAGCATATACGAAAAAAAAAAAATTAAAATTTTCAGGTATTTTTCTTCCTTTAATTAAAAATTATAACTTTTGCTAAGAGACTATAAGAATATATTTGAATTTTACGTAATAACTCTTAGAATGAACTGAAAACTGAAATAAGATAAAATTTATTTTAAAATTTTCAGGCATGTTAAATATTTTAATTCGGAAAGCAAAATATTTGCTGAGACACTATAAATACTATCTTTTAAACGAGCAATAATTGTATATTTATTTTTTTATATATCTTTCTCGAAAACGGCTCGACATTTTTTTTTACATAAAGGCTCGATCATCGAATTTAAGCTGAAACTAAGTAAAGGACAATTATGCCTCCATATATTCACAGTGATGTATAAGATTTCCCATTACATCTGTAAACTGTTCCACAGTTGCCGGTTCATACCTTGGAAGCTTTTCACTAAACATGCAACATTTCTTTTGGATATTACTATGAAGTTTTGCGAAAGCATCTCTAGCTGACTTTTCAACAAAATCTATTCTTTCAGAGATAATTTTAATCTTTAATTTTGAATATTTTTCGTAATCCCGGTAAAAAATTCGTAAAATTTTTCTCAATTTACGAAGATCAGCCTGTGCATTCTTTGCAGCTTGTGTAAACTGCAAAAATATCCATGGTATCCGAGCAATAGTTCGAATATTTCAATTCAAGCTAGAAAAATACCTTAAAATGTTAAAATTAGTTTTATTTTTGGTTAGGTTCTAACTACCCGATGTGGGATTGGCTGTGTAGTTTCAGATAAAAAAATTCCATTTTTTAATATATATTTTATTTTTCAGTTTAGAATCGCTAAAGTTATTATGTAAACTGCAAAAATATTTATGATATCTGAGCAATAATTTTAATCTTTTCATTCAAACTAACAAAATACCTGAAAATTCAAAAATTAGTTTTACTTTTTGTTAGGTTATGGATACTCGATACGAGCCATAAGAAGTGTTAATTAGATGAAAATGTTATTTCTTGTTTTATAATAAGATGCCTTCTAAGCGAGTTATTATACGTAATTTAAAAAAAAACAGTACTATACAAAAAACAGAGACAACATCTTGAAAAGAAAAAAGCTAAGGTATTCAACATTGCTACCAGAATAATGGGTAGATACTGTGGTGATAAAAGCTAGAATGAAAAAATTAAATTCTCTGCGAGGTTGTACCGAAGAACGCATAAGGACAAAGGGGAAAATTACATTCAGAAATACAAGAAGATGGCAAAAATGCAGGCTGATCTTCGTAAATTGAGAAACATTTTACGCATGTTTTACGAGGAGCACGAAAAGTATTCAAAATTACAGATTAAAATTCTCTTTGAAAGAGCGGATGCTGTTGAAAAGTCGGCTAGAAATTCTTTGGCAAAGCTTCATAGTAATATCCAAAAGAAATGTTGTCAGTTTAATGAAAAGCTTCCAAGGTATGGATTGGCAACTGCGGAACAGTTTATAGATGCAATGGAAAATGTTCGACAACACAGTGACTATACGGAGGCGTACTTCTTAGAAAATTCGTATATTAATTTCGGAAGGAGCAATTGCAGTTTATGTAGCAGCAATAAAAATATATATATACAAGCATACCTATCAATAGCGAAGGAAAAGCAATGTTTTTCAATTATGGCGAAAACGAGCCTGTTAGGGTTATTAGTGTATGTGTTTGTAAGACTAATGATTTAGAACAAATTCCTGGAACACCGACTCAAGAAAAAAGTATTTCTAACTGTATTTTAAACAGTTCTTTTAGTTCTACTGAATATTTGGCAAAAATGCTCTGTGTAGTAGAACAAACTGTCCTGGAAAGTACGAGACAACTATTGAAAAATGCTCTGAAACTAGATCTGACAAGGAAATTATGATGGCTGGAGTCACCTATAACAATCTGAGTAAACATTCAGAATCAAAAATTGGGCAGCAGGTTACTTGGCAATGTCACCCTGATATCTGCAAGCTCTATCCGACGGATATTGAATTATGTCAAATTCTTTTTGATATCCTTGAAAATAATATAGCATTAAAATTTTCAACTGACAAAGTGGTTAATTTCTACCTTGGCGAATCCGGGTTGCAGCGGTAGCTAGCCACCTAGTAAGAGACGATAACGTCCAATGTTAAGAAATATAAAAACCCATAGTTCCTAAAAAAGCAGTCAGATCAAAACAAAAAGTACACCAATAGAACCGCCTTGTCCGAAAGCCCTGTATAGTAAACTTTTTGTCCCTTGACTTGAACAGCAAGGGAAATATATTGCCTTGAAAATCAAGAAAAGTGGCAGCTACTACAACATTCTGCCTAAAGGGATATTTTTTTTTTCTTTGTATCCAGAGATAGCTTGGCACTGGATAAAAATAGAGTCAGATCAAAACAAAAGTACATCATTAGAACTACCTTGTCTGAAACCCTACTAGATAAATAATGAATGTCGTCACAGTTTTATATTAGAGCTATGACGTGAATAGAAAAACACGACATTATGTTGTGGTTTCTGAAGACGTCATGACATGACGTCATGAAATAAAATCATTACGCCGTGACGTCATAATTACTATATAAGAAACCTCAAAAGTGTAAATGGTCTCATTCATGATAACATAATGGTTAGATCAAAGCAAGCTACACGCAAGTTAAAAAAATAGTACTACAAAAAAAAACAGAGATAGTATCTTGAAAAGAGAAAAGCAAAGGTATTCAACGGACCAGGCTTATCGAGATGTAAAAATTGAGAGTGACAAACAGCGTTATTATAATGATTTAGTTTATAGACATGCGAAAATTGAGACAGCCAAACAAAAGATCAAGGAGCGTTATCACAATGATGAAGATTATAGACATGCGAAAATTGAGACAGCCAAACAAAACATCAAGGAGCGTTATCAAAATGATAAACTTTATAGAGAAGCAACAATTGAGCAGGCTAGACAAAAGATCAAGGAGCGTTATCAAAATGATGAAGATTACCGAAAAATATATAAGAAAAAAATTGCTACCAGAATAATGGGTAGATACTGGGGTGACAAAAGCTATAATGAAAAAATTTAATTCTCTGCGAGGTTGTACCGAAGAACGCATAAGGACAAAGGGAAAAAATACATTCAAAAATACAAGAAGGTGGCAAAAATGCAGGCTGATCTTCGTAAATTGAGAAACATTTTACGCATGTTTTACCAGGATCAAGAAAAGTATTCAAAATTACAGATTAAAATTCTCTTTGAAAGAGCGGATGCTGTTGAAAAGTCGGCTAGAAATGCTTTGGCAAAGCTTCATAGTAATATACAAAAGAAATGTTGTCAGTTTAATGAAAAGCTAAGTTTCCAAGGTATGGATTGGCTACTGCGGAACAGTTTATAGATGCACTTATACACTTGCTGAAATTAGACAGGGGTTTTGCACTGGTGAAAATTTGAATAGTCTGTACAAGAGAAAAATTGGGAACTCCTACAGAGCTTCAAATGACGAAATTACAGATCTTTTCTCAAAATTGAATGAAGAGGGGAATAGACCTGTCATTCTTATGCCCACCGATGAAAATTGTATAGTAGTTAACGAGTTGCTTCTTACAAAAAGCTGCTCAGACTACGTTAAAATTTCTGCAGTTGATCGAATCTTTTCAGTTGTAGTGGACAAACGAATCGAACAGAAAGCAGCAAACACTGTTTTAAACTTTGGCAACGACAGAAATTTTTACTCTAAAGAACGACACCTAGCCCATGTAAAATGTAACATAAATAGAGATTATGTAATTTCCATCAGTAGCATGGCTGTAGAGATGGCTGACACCTAGTAAAGAACAATCCGGGTAGCAGCGGTAGCTAGCAACCTAGTAAGAGACGATCACGTCCAATGTTAAGAAATATAAAAATCCATAGTTCCTAACAAAGGAGTCAGATCAAAACAAAAAGTTCACCATCAGAACTGCCTTGTCCGAAAACCCTGTATAGTAAACTTTCTGTCTCTTGGCTTGAACAGCAAGGGAAATATATTGGCTTGAAAATCAAGAAAAGTGGTAGCTACTACAACATTCTGCCTCAAAGGGTTATTTTTTTTCTTTTGTTTCCACAGATAGCTTGGCACTGGAACATCGTAGATAGTTGTTCAATGGCTCATTTTAAAGGAAATTAATTGGGTTAAAAATCTATAGTAACTAAAATAAATTATTTCTAAAAGAGAATAAATTGTTCCACCAAAAACTGCATTTTTGATGTCTTTTCACACTGCAGTCTTTCAAACATAATCGTATACCAGCGGTAAGATTTGAACCCACACCTCCGAAGAGACTGGTGGCTAACACCAGTGCCTTGGACCACTCGGCCAGGCTGCCTCTCATAATTTGGGTTGCAGCAGTAGCTAGCAACCTAGTAAGAGACGATCAGTCCAATGCTAAGAAATATGAAAACCCAAAACTCCTAAAAATAGATCCGGGTTGCAGCGGTAGCTAGCAACCTAGTAAGAGACGATCACGTCCAATGTTAAGAAATATAAAAACCCATAGTTCCTAAAAAAAGAGTCAGATCAAAACAAAAACTACACCATTAGAAGCGCCTTGTCTGAAAACCCTATATAGGAAACTTTCTGTCCCATGGCTTGAACAGCAAAGGAAATACATTGGCTTGAAAATCAAGAAAAGTGGCAGCTACTACAGCATTCTGCCTCAATGGTATTTTTCTTCTTTTCCACAGATAGCTTGGCACTGGAACATAGTAGTGAGTTGTTCAATGGCTCATTTTAGAGAAAATTTTTAGATCTAGTGCCTTTTGTACTTAATTTTTTTTTTTAAATTAATTATTTTTTACGAAAAAATTAATTTTTTATATACAATATTGATCAATGACGTCATAGTCGTTGGATGTAGTTAGTACATAATAAAGGCTCGATCATCGAATTTAAGCTGAAACTAAGTAAAGGACAATTATGCCTCCATATATTCACAGTGGTGTATAAGATTTCCCAAGAAACCTCAAAAGTGTAAATGGTCTCATTCATGATAACATAATGGTTAGATCAAAGCAAGCTACACGCAAGTTAAAAAAACAGTACTACAAAAAAAAACAGAGATAGCATCTTGAAAAGAGAAAAGCAAAGGTATTCAACGGACCAGGCGTATCGGGATGTAAAAATTGATAGTGACAAACAGCGTTATTATAATGATTTAGTTTATAGACATGCGAAAATTGAGACAGCCAAACAAAAGATCAAGGAGCGTTATCACAATGATGAAGATTATAGACATGCGAAAATTGAGACAGCCAAACAAAACATCAAGGAGCGTTATCAAAATGATAAACTTTATAGAGAAGCAACAATTGAGCAGGCTAGACAAAAGATCAAGGAGCGTTATCAAAATGATGAAGATTACCGAAAAATATATAAGAAGAAGTTGCTACCAGAATAATGGGTAGATACTGGGGTCACAAAAGCTATAATGAAAAAATTAAATTCTCTGCGAGGTTGTACCGAAGAACGCAAAAGGACAAAGGGAAAAAATACATTCAAAAATACAAGAAGGTGGCAAAAAAGCAGGCTGATCTTCGTAAATTGAGAAACATTTTACGCATGTTTTACCAGGATCACGAAAAGTATTCAAAATTACAGATTAAAATTCTCTTTGAAAGAGCGGATGCTGTTGAAAAGTCGGCTAGAAATGCTTTGGCAAAGCTTCATAGTAATATCCAAAAGAAATGTTGTCAGTTTAATGAAAAGCTAAGTTTCCAAGGTATGGATTGGCTACTGCGGAACAGTTTATAGATGCACTTATACACTTGCTGAAATTAGACAGGGGTTTTGCACTGGTGAAAATTTGAATAGTCTGTACAAGAGAAAAATTGGGAACTCCTACAGAGCTTCAAATGACGAAATTACAGATCTTTTCTCAAAATTGAATGAAGAGGGGAATAGACCTGTCATTCTTATGCCCACCGATGAAAATTGTATAGTAGTTAACGAGTTGCTTCTTACAAAAAGCTGCTCAGACTACGTTAAAATTTCTGCAGTTGATCGAATCTTTTCAGTTGTAGTGGACAAACGAATCGAACAGAAAGCAGCAAACACTGTTTTAAACTTTGGCAACGACAGAAATTTTTACTCTAAAGAACGACACCTAGCCCATGTAAAATGTAACATAAATAGAGATTATGTAATTTCCATCAGTAGCATGGCTGTAGAGATGGCTGACACCTAGTAAAGAACAATCCGGGTAGCAGCGGTAGCTAGCAACCTAGTAAGAGACGATCACGTCCAATGTTAAGAAACATAAAAACCCATAGTTCCTAACAAAGGTGTCAGATCAAAACAAAAAGTACACCATCAGAACCGCCTTGTCCGAAAACCCTGTATAGTAAACTTTCTGTCTCTTGGCTTGAACAGCAAGGGAAATATATTGGCTTGAAAATCAAGAAAAGTGGTAGCTACTACAACATTCTGCCTCAAAGGGATATTTTTTTTTATTTTGTATCCAGAGATAGCTTGGCACTGGAACATCGTAGATAGTTGTTTAATGGCTCATTTTAAAGAAAATTAATTGGGATAAAAATCTATTGTAACTAAAATAAATTATTTCTAAAAGAGAATAAATTGTTCCACCAAAAACTGCATTTTTGATGTCTTTTCACACTGCAGTCTTTCAAACATAATCGTATACCAGCGGTAAGATTTGAACCCATACCTCCGAAGAGACTGGTGGCTAACACCAGTGCCTTGGACCACTCGGCCAGGCTGCCTCTCATAATTTGGGTTGCAGCAGTAGCTAGCAACCTAGTAAGAGACGATCAGTCCAATGCTAAGAAATATGAAAACCCAAAACTCCTAAAAATAGATCCGGGTTGCAGCGGTAGCTAGCAACCTAGTAAGAGACGATCACGTCCAATGTTAAGAAATATAAAAACCCATAGTTCCTAAAAAAAGAGTCAGATCAAAACAAAAACTACACCATTAGAAGCGCCTTGTCTGAAAACCCTATATAGGAAACTTTCTGTCCCTTGGCTTGAACAGCAAGGGAAATATATTGGCTTGAAAATCAAGAAAAGTGGCAGCTACTACAACATTCTGCCTAAACGGGATATTTTTTTTTCTTCTTTTCCACAGATAGCTTGGCACTGGAACATCGTAGAGAGTTGTTCAATGGCTCATTTTAAAGGAAATCTCTAGATATAGTGCCATTTGTACTTAATTTTTTTTTTAAATTAATCATTTTTCACGAAAAACTTAATTTTTTATATACAATATTGGTCAATGACGTCATAGTCGTTGGATGTAGTTAGTACATAATAAAGGCTTGATCATTGAATTTAAGCTGAAACTAAGTAAAGGACAATTATGCCTCCATTTATTCACAGTGATGTATAAGATTTCCCATTACATCTGTAAACTGTTCCACAGTTGCCGGTCCATACCTTGGAAGCTTTTCAGTAAACATGCAACATTTCGTTTGGATATTACTATGAAGTTTTGCGAAAGCATCTCTAGCTGACTTTTCAACAAAATCCATTCTTTCAGAGATAATTTTAATCTTTAATTTTGAATGTTTTTCGTAATCTCGGTAAAACATTTGTAAAATTTTTCTCAATTTACAAAGATCAGCCTGTGCGTTCTTTGCAGCTTGTGTAAACTGCAAAAATATCCATGGTATCCGAGCAATAGTTTGAATATTTCAATTCAAGCTAGAATTCGGGTTGCAGCGGTAGCTAGCAACCTAGTAAGAGACGATCACGTCCAATGTTAAGAAATATAAAAACCCATAACTCCTAAAAAAAGAGTCAGATCAAAACAAAAAGCACACTATTAGAACCGCCTTGTCCGAAACCCCTATAAAGGAAACTTACAGCACTTTGGCTTGAATAACAAAGAAAATATATTGGCTTGAAAATCAAGAAAATTGAGTTTAACCACGTTATTCTCCACAAACGGGATATTTTTTTCTTTCTTCTTCTTTTCCACAGATACCTTGGGACTGGAACATCGTAGAGAGTTGTTCAATGGCTCATTTTAAAGGAAATAAATGGCGTTAAAAACTTTTTGTACTTAAAACAATTTATTTTTAAAATAGAATCAGTTTTTTACGAAAAATTGCATATTTCATATTAAAGATTGATCAATGACGTCATGATCGTATACCCGTGGTAGGATTTGAACCCACACCTCCGAAGAGACTAGTGATTAACACCAGCGCCTTGGACCACTCGGCCAAGAAAAATATCCCACAAACGGGATATTTTTTTCTTTCTTCTTCTTCTTCTTCTTCTTTTCCACAGATACCTTGGCACTGGAACATCGTACATTAAAATACGACAATTGCATACATTGGAATTAGATAGCTACTTGATTGTTTGAGGTTACATAAAGAGACGATCATTGGAATAACAAACTATTGCATACTTTGGACTTAGTTAGCTACTTGAATGTTTGAGGCTCGTCTCTTACTATTTCAAAGAAGAAAAAGCCGTAGGCTTTTTCCTGTTTTAAGAAAGAATTTGAACGGTATATGATAACTTAAATACCGAACTAAGTGCTAACCACTACACCAAGAAACATTCATATAAAATTTTTTTTTAACAGTATATGATAACTTGAAGACCGAACTCTAATCATCAGTATTGTCAATCAGTTCGTCCGGGTTGCAGCGGTAGCTAGCAATCCGGGTTGCAGCGGTAGCTAGCAACCTAGTAAGAGACGATTACGTCCAATGTTAAGAAATAAAAAACCCATAACTCCTAAAAAAAGTCAGATCAAAACAAAAAGTACTCCATTAGAACCGCCTTGTCCGAAACCCCTTTTTAGGAAACTTTCTGTCCCTTGGCTTGAACAGCAAGGGAAATATATTGGCTTGAAAATCAAGAGAAGTGACTTTAACCGCGTTATTCTCCCCAAACGGGATATTTTTTTCTCTTTTCTTTTTTTGTATCCAGAGATAGCTTAGCACTGGAACATCGTAGAGGGTTGTTCAATAGCTCATCCTAAAGGAAATTAATTGGGTTAAAAATCTATAGTAACTAAAATAAATTATTTCTAAAAGAGAATAAAATTTTCCAATAAAAACTGTATTTTTGATGCAGTGACGTCATAATTACTATATAAGAAACGTCAAAACTGTAAATGGTCTCATTCATGAATACATAATGGTTAGATCAAAGCAAGCTACACGCAAGTTAAAAAATCAGTACTAAAAAATCAAGAAATTATAATAAATTACAGTAAAGAACGAACTTCAGCCCATAGTAACTAAAGTAAGATTATAAATTTAAGACTAAAACAAGTACTTTGTTTGCTTTGGTATGAAATACTAGCAGCGTTGGGATTTGAACCCACACTTCGAAAGATACGGGTGGCTAAAACCAACGCCTTAGACCTCTCGGCCAAGCTGCCTCAGATAACTATGTGTATATCACGTATAGTGACAAAAATGATTACCCAGTATCAAATCATACAGTTCGTAGCAATACGGGTTTATATTAAAAGGCGATCATTAGGAGAACAAACAATTGAATACATTGGACTTAGTTCACTGCCTGATTTTTTGAAAATTGTCTCTTACTACTCCAAAGAAGAAAAAGCCGTAGGCTTTTTCTGTTTGTAATCAGGCCTTACATAATCTGGGTTGTCAAACAGTTCGTGTTATAGTAAAGAGCGATAACTAGCCTATGGTTATGTAAAGGAATATAAATGGGGACAGAAGTGTTATGTATGAAAAGATGTATGAAATTTGTATATCCGGGTTGCAGCGGTAGCTAGCAACCTAGTAAGAGACGATCACGTCCAATGTTAAGAAATGTAAAAACCCATAGTTCCTAAAAAATCCGGGTTGCAGCGGTAGCTAGCAACCTAGTAAGAGACGATCACGTCGAATGTTAAGAAATATTAAAACCCATAGTTCCTAAAAAAGGAGTCAGATCAAAACAAAAAGTACACCATTAGAACCGCCTTGTCCGAAACCCCTGTATAAGAAACTTTCTGTCCCTTGGCTTGAACAGCAAGGGAAATATATTGTCATGAAAATCAAGAAAATTGACTTTACCCACGTTATTCTCCCCAAACGGGATATTTTTTTCTTTTTTCTTTTTTTTTTTTTTTCTTTTCCACAGATAGCTTGGCACTGGAATATCGTAGAGGGTTGTTCAATAGCTCATTTTAAAGGAAATTAATTGGGTTAAAAATCTATAGTAACTGAAATAAATTATTTCTAAAAGAGAATAAATTTTTCCACCAAAATCTGCATTTTTGATGTCTTTTCACACTGCAGTCTTTCAAACATAATCGTATACCAGCGGTAAGATTTGAACCCACTCCTCCGAAGAGACTGGTGGCTAACACCAGTGTCTTGGACCACTCGGCCAGGCTGCCTCTAATAAATAAATATATATGTGAATTTGGGTTGCAGCAGTAGCTAGCAACCTAGTAAGAGACGATCAGTCCCATGCTAAGAAATATAACAAAACTCCTAAAAATAGAGTAAGATCAAAACAAAAGTACATCATTAGAACTACCTTGTCTGAAACCCTACTAGATAAATAATGAATGTCGTAGCTTTATATTAGAGCTATGAAGTGAATAGAAAAACACGAAATTATATTGTTGTTTCTGATGACGTCATGAAATAATATCATTGCGCCTTGACGTCAATAAAATCATTACGCCTTGACGTCATAATTACTACTTAAGAATGGCACAGATGTAAATTCTCTCATTCTTGATTAGAATAATGGTTAGATCGAAGCAAGCTATACGCAATTTGAAAAAACAGTACTACACAAACAACAGAGATAGTATCTTGAAAAGAGAAAAGCAAAGGTATTCAACCGACCAGGCGAATCGAGAAGTAAAAATTGAGAGAGCAAACCAAAGGAATTCAACCGACCAGGCGAATCGAGAAGTAATAATTGAGAGAGCAAAACAAAGGTATTCAACCTACCAGGCGAATCTAGAAGTAAAAATTGAGAGAGAAAAACAAAGGTATTCAACCGACCAGGCGTATCGAGAAGTAATAATTGAGAGAGCAAAACAAAGGTATTCAACCGACCAGGCGTATCGAGAAGTAATAATTGAGAGAGCAAAACAAAACAGCAAGATGTGTTATCACAATGATGAAGATTATAGACATGCAAAAATTGAGACAGCCAAACAAAAGATCAAGGAGAGTTATCACAATGATGAAGATTACCGCATCAAATATAAGAAAAACCAAAAGCAAAGGTATTCAACCGTCCAGGTGTATCGAGAAGTAAAAATTGAGACAGCAAAACAAAAGATCAAGGAGCGTTACTGGGGTGACAAAATCTATAATGAAAAAATTAAATTCTCTGCGAGGTTTTATAATAAGGAACGACCTCTTGCCTATACTAAATTTTATACGCCACTTAATTATAGCATAGGTTATCATTAGAAGAACAAACTATTGCATACAATGAACTTAGTTAGCTGCCTGATTCTTTCAGAGTCGTCTCTTATAACATTCAAGGACGTATTCAAAGGGTTTAGTGGGTTTGAACCCCCCTCCCCCAAAATGTTTTTCAGATTCATTATAATAAAGAACGACCTCTTGTTACAGTAAAGAATGATCTCTGTCCCCTACTAACTGATATTTTGTTGTTTTACAGTAATCTGGGTTGCAGCGGTAGCTAGCAACCTAGTTAGAGACGATTACGTCCAATGTTAAGAAATATAAAAACCCATAGTTCCTAAAAAAGGAGTCAGATCAAATTCAAAAGTACACCATTAGAACCGCCTTGTCCAAAACCCCTGTATAGGAAACTTTCAGTCCCTTGGCTTGAACAGCAAGGGAAATATATTGGCTTGAAAATCAAGAAAAGTGGAAGCTACTACAACATTCTGCCTAAACGGGATATTTTGTTTTTCTTTTTTTCTTTTCCACAGATAGCTTGGCACTGGAACATCGTAGAGAGTTGTTCAATGGCTCATTTTAAAGGAAATTAATTGGGTTAAAAATCTATACTAACTAAAATATTACATTAAAAGACGATCACTGAAATACATAAAGGCTCGATCATCGGATAAAGGTGAAACATAGTAAAGGACAATGCATGCCACATAGTAATTAAAAGTGAAGATCATACAAGCATCTTTTGAAAA
Organism: Artemia sp. Qi Xiang Cuo; assembly: GCF_049724085.1. NCBI lineage: Eukaryota > Metazoa > Arthropoda > Branchiopoda > Anostraca > Artemiidae > Artemia > Artemia sp. Qi Xiang Cuo. The sequence continues at coordinate 5,456,099 of NC_142811.1, forward strand.
GATGAAATCCGGGTTTACATCCGGGTTGCAGCGGTAGCTAGCAACCTAGTAAGAGACGATCACGTCCAATGTTAAGAAATATAAAAACCCATAGTTCCTAACAGAGGAGTCAGATCAAAACAAAAAGTACACCATTAGAACCGCCTTGTCCGACACCCCTGTATAGGAAACTTTCTGTCCCTTGGCTTGAACAGCAAGGGAAATATATTGGCTTGAAAATCAGGAAAAGTGGCAGCTACTTCAACATTCTGCCTTAACGAGATATTTTTTTCTTTTTTTCTTTTCCACAGATAGCTTAGGACTGGAACATCGTAGAGAGTTGTCCAATAGCTCATTTTGAAGGAAATTGATTGAGTTAAAAATCTATAGTAACTAAAATAAATTACTTCTAAAAGAGAATAAATTTTTCCACCAAAAACTGCATTTTTGATGTCTTTTCACACTGCAGTCTTTCAAACATAATCGTATACCAGCGGTAAGATTTGAACCCACGCCTCCGAAGAGACTGGTGGCTAACACCAGTGTCTTGGACCACTCGGCCAGGCTGCCTCTTATAATTTGGGTTGCAGCAGTAGCTAGCAACCTAGTAAGAGACGATCAGTCCCATGCTAAGAAATATAAAAACCCAAAACTCCTAAAAATAGAGTAAGATCAAAACAAAAGTACATCATTAGAACTACCTTGTCTGAAACCCTACTAGATAAATAATGAATGTCGTCATAGCTTTATATTAGAGCTATGACGTAAATAGAAATTATATTAAAAGACGATCATTAGGATATCATACATAAGGCATTATCCGTTTTGCAACGGTAGCTAGCAACCTAGTATGAGACGATCACGTCCAATGTTAAGAAATATAAAAACCCATAACTCCTAAAAAAAGGTCAGATCAAAATAAAAAGTACACCATTAGAACCGCCATGTCGGAATCCCCTGTATGGGAAACTTTTTGTCATTCGGCTTGAACAGCAAGGGAAATATATTGGAAAAGTGTTCAAAATTACAGATTAAAATTCTCTTTGAAAGAACGGATGCTGTTGAAAAGTTGGCTAGAAATGATCTGGCAAAACTGCATAGTAATATCCAAAAGAAATGTTATCAGTTCAATAAAAAGCTTCCAACCTATGGACTGGCAACATTGGATCAGTTTGCAGATGCAATGGAAAATTCTAGACAACACAGTGAATATACGGAGGTGTATCTCTTAGAAAATTCGAATAATTCGAAGGAGCATAATAATGTTGTATAATCTAAGATTATACAACATATTAATCTACGAAAAGTCGAGGGTTTGTACAAGGAACTAAGTGATTATTTAGAAGAAGTGTCAAGTAGACTCTAATGTAATAGTCAAGACGTCATCTACGGTGATAGCAATATTAGAGTTTCTGTAGATGAAAATGCAATAATAAACATATTTGGTGAGAGCCTTGATAAGGTAGCTAACATCAGGGATGTATACCCCACAATGCATTGTGACAGTGGCGAGCAGATAAAGACAACATGCCAATTGAAGAGTCTAAAATCCCTTTCAAATAGGAAAGGTTTTGATGTAATGTTGGCCACGATTTTAGAACACCTCCAACAGGACATGCCCAAAGATGATAGAGAACAGCTGATTGATTGTACAGGTTGGAAAGAGGATGTCATAGATTCATTCTCTGTCTGTGATTACTGTGCTGGGAAAATGTTGAAAAGATAGGAGAATGCCCGATCAGTATTAAATAACCTTTATATCGACTGTACACCGGAATGTATAAAGTGTCTAAATAATTTTGAAATGGCAATGATTCGATTTGTAATGCCTTGTCTTACGATCGTCAGATTAGGGGCAAGTAACTGCGTTGAAGAGACCTAGAACAGAACTTGTTGCCGCTCTTAAGGGTAGAATAGTATATCTACCTGTTGATGTGCAAGTAAATGCAGATATTCAGCCTGAAAAGCTTCTTAACATTGATAGTTTTGTAGCAATTGTCAATGGTCAGTCTACTTATAAGAAGAATGTTTGGACTGCACTAATAGATTTGAGAAAAGTCCATGAAGCACTGTTGTCTTAACCACAACAGTGCTTCATGTAAGCAAGAAATCGAAAGGAAAAAAGGAAAGGAAAAAATCAAAGGAGAAAAGCAAAGAGCACATATCTCTTTACGGATCTTATTGTAGTAATAGGGAAAGTAATCCCAGAAGTAATGTACATAAGAAATCGCAAATGATGAAGAAGAAAAAAATATTCTCTTATTCGTCTAATTCAGACTCTTCTAGTAGCGATATTAATTGTAATTCCAAAAGTTATGTAAGGAAGAAATCAAAAGAAAAAACGGAAAGGAAAAAATCAAAGGAGAAACGCAAAGAGCAAATATCTCTTTATTAATCTTATTGTAGTAATATAAGAAACAAGGACGATAAAATAAAGTAAAACGAAACTACACCAGCTCTTCTAGATACTCCGTCACCTCCTCTTATTCTTATAGCACCTCCTCCTCCACCTCCTTTACCTACTCTGATTTCACCCTCTTGTTCTCCGTTAGATTCTCAGCCTTCCAATCAGCTTGGCACTGGAACATCGTAGAGAGTTGTTCAATGGCTCATTTTAAAGGAAATTAATTGGGTTAAAAATCTATACTAACTAAAATATTACATTAAAAGACGATCACTGAAATACATAAAGGCTCGATCATCGGATAAGGGTGAAACATAGTAAAGGACAATGCATGCCACATAGTAATTAAAAGTGAAGATCATACAAGCATCTTTTGAAAAGATGAAATCCGGGTTTACATCCGGGTTGCAGCGGTAGCTAGCAACCTAGTAAGAGACGATCACGTCCAATGTTAAGAAATATAAAAACCCACAGTTCCTAACAAAGGAGACAGATCAAAACAAAAAGTACACCATTAGAACCGCCTTATCGGAAACCCCTATTTAGGGAACTTTCTGTCCCTTGGCTTGAACAGCAAGAGAAATATATTAGCTTGAAAATCAAGAAAAGTGGCAGCTATTACAGCATTCTGCCTAAACGAGATATTTTTTTTTTTTTCTTTTCCACAGATAGCTTGGCACTGGAACATCGTAGAGAGTTGTTCAATAGCTCATTTTAAAGGAAATTAATTGGGTTAAAAATCTATAGTAACTAAAATAAATTACTTCTAAAAGAGAATAAATTTTTCCACTAAAAACTGCATTTTTGATGTCTTTTCACACTGCAGTCTTTCAAACATAATCGTATACCAGCGGTAAGATTTGAACCCACGCCTCCGAAGAGACTGGTGGCTAACACCAGTGTCTTGGACCACTCGGCCAGGCTGCCTCTTATAATTTGGGTTGCAGCAGTAGCTAGCAACCTAGTAAGAGACGATCAGTCCCATGCTAAGAAATATAAAAACCCAAAACTCCTAAAAATAGAGTAAGATCAAAACAAAAGTACATCATTAGAACTACCTTGTCTGAAACCCTACTAGATAAATAATGAATGTCGTCATAGCTTTATATTAGAGCTATGACGTAAATAGAAATTATATTAAAAGACGATCATTAGGATATCATACATAAGGCATTATCCGTTTTGCAGCGGTAGCTAGCAACCTAGTATGAGACGATCACGTCCAATGTTAAGAAATGTAAAAACCCATAACTCCTAAAAAAAGGTCAGATCAAAATAAAAAGTACACCATTAGAACCGCCATGTCGTAATCCCCTGTATGGGAAACTTTTTGTCATTCGGCTTGAACAGCAAGGGAAATATATTGGCTTGAAAATCAAGAAAAGTGGCAGCTACTACAGCATTCAGCCTAAACGGCATCTTTTTTTCTTTCTTCTTTCTCTTCCACAGATAGCTTGGCACTGGAACATCGCAGAGAGTTGTTCAATGGCTCATTTTAAAGGAAATCTCTGGATCTAGTGCCATTCATACTTAATTTTTTTTTTTAATAGAATAAATTTTTTATATACAATATTGATCAATGACGTCATAGTCGTTGGATGTAGTTAGTGCATTTAGGCTCGATCATCGAATAAAGCTGAAACTACGTAAAGGACAATTATGCCTCTATATATTCACAGTGATGTCTAATATTTCCCATTACATCTGTTAACTGTCCCACAGTTGCCGGTCCATACCTTGGGAGCTTTTCATTAAGCATGCAACATTTCTTTTGGATATTACTATGAGGTTTTGCGAAAGCATTTCTAGCCGCCTTTTCAACAAAATCCGCTCTTTCAGAGAGAATTTTAATCTGTAATTTTGAATATTTTTCGTAATTCCGGTAAAAAATTCGTAAAATGTTTCTCAATTTACAAAGATCAGCCTGCATTGTTGCCATCTTTTTGGACTTCTGAATATAATTTTTAATTTTGTCCTTATGCGTTCTTTGCAGCTTGTGTAAACTGGAAAAATATCCATGGTATCCGAGCAATAGTTTGAATCTTTCGATTCAAGCAAGAAAAATTTGTTAAAATTTTAAAATTAGCTTTATTTTTGGTTAGATTCTAACTACCCGACGTGGGATTTAATATGTATTTCCAGACCGAAAAAATTCAATTTTTTTATATATCTTACTTTTCAATTTAGAATCGCTAAAGTTTTTATGTAAACTGCAAAAATATTTATGATATCTGAGCAATAATTTTAATCTTTTCATTCAAACTAAAAAAATACCTTAAAATTTAAAAATTAGTTTTATTTTTTGTTAGGTTATGGGTACTTGATACGAGTCTTAAGAAGTGTTAATTAGATAAGAATATTATTTCTTGTTTAGTAATAAGATGCGTTCTAAGCGAGTTATACGTAATTTAAAAAACAGTAGTGCACAAAAAACAGAGATAGCATCTTGAAAAGGAAAAAAACAAAGGTATTCAACTGACCAGGCGTATCGAGAAGCAAAAATTGAGAGAGCCAAACAAAACAGCAAGGAGTGTTATCTTAATGATGAAGATTATAGACATGCAAAAATTGATAGTGACAAACAGCGTTATTATAATGATGAAGGTTATAGACATGCAAAAATTGAGACAGCCAAACAAAAGAGCAAGGAACGGTATGATAATGATAAAGATTACCAAAACAAACATAAGAAAAAAGTTGCTACTAGAATAATGGCCAAACAAAAGAGCAAGGAACGGTATGATAATGATAAAGATTACCGAAACAAACATAAGAAAAAAGTTGCTACCAGAATAATGGGTAGATACTCGGTTGACAAAAACTATAACCAAAAATTAAAACCTCTTCGAGCCTTTACCAAAGAACGCATAAGGACTTAGTGAAAATTACATTCAGAAGTCCAAGAAGATGGCAAAAATGCATGCTGATCTTCGTAAATTGAGAAACATTTTACGAATGTTTAACCAGTATTACGAAAAGTGTTCAAAATTACAGATTAAAATTCTCTTTGAAAGAACGGATGCTGTTGAAAAGTTGGCTAGAAATGATCTGGCAAAACTGCATAGTAATATCCAAAAGAAATGTTATCAGTTCAATAAAAAGCTTCCAACCTATGGACTGGCAACATTGGATCAGTTTGCAGATGCAATGGAAAATTCTAGACAACACAGTGAATATACGGAGAATTGCAAGCAATTGCAGTTTATGTAGCAGTAATAAAAATATATATACGAGCATACCTATGAACAGCAAAGGAAAAGCAATGTTTTCAATTATGGCGGAAACGAACCTGTTTGGGTTATTAGTATATGTCTTTGTAACATTCCTCCTCAAGAAAAAAGTATTTCTAACTGTGTTTTAAACAGTTCTTTTAGTTCTACTGAATATTTGGCAAAAATGCTCTGTGTTGTAGCTGAAAAGCTGTCCTGAAAAGTACAAGACAACTATTGAAAAATGCTCTGAAACTAGATCTGACACGGAAATTATGATGGCTGAACTCACCTATAACAATCTGAGTAAATATTCAAAAAAAAATTAGATCCACATTTTTCTGTCTTGACCTGTTTCATTAATAGCGTATGTAAGGCAGTACCAAAATCTAAGATTATACAACATATTAATCTACTAAAAGTCGAGGGTTCGTACAAGGAACTAAGTGATTATTTAGAAGAAGTATCAAGTAGACTCTATTGTAATAGTCAAGACGTCATCTACGGTGATAGCAATATTAGAGTTTCTGTAGATGAAAATGCAATAATAAACATATTTGGTGAGAGCCTTGATAAGGTAGCTAACATCAGGGATGTATACCCCACAATGCATTGTGACAGTGGCGAGCAGATAAAGACAACATGCCAATTGAAGAGTCTAAAATCCCTTTCAAATAGGAAAGGTTTTGATGTAATGTTGGCCACGATTTTAGAACACCTCTAACAGGACATGCCCAAAGATGATAGAGAACAGCTGATTGATTGTACAGGTTGGAAAGAGGATGTCATAGATTCATTCTCTGTCTGTGATTACTGTGCTGGGAAAATGTTGAAAAGTCAGGAGAATGTCCGATCAGTATTAAACGACCTTCATATCGACTGTAGAACGGAATGTATAAAGTGTCTAAATAATTCTGAAATGGCAATGATTCGATTTGTAATGCATTGTCTTACGATCATCAGATTGGGGCAAGTAACTGCGTTGAAGAGACCTAGAACAGAACGTGTTGCCGCACTTAAGGGTAGAATAGTATATCTACCTGTTGATGTGCAAGTAAATGCAGATATTCAGCCTGAAAAGCTTCTTAACATTGATAGTTTTGTAGCAATTGTCAATGGTCAGTCTACTTATAACAAGAATGTTTGGACTGCGCTAATAGATTTGAGAAAAGTCCATGAAGCACTGTTGTCTTAACCACAACAGTGCTTCATGTAAGCAAGAAATCGAAAGGAAAAAAGGAAAGGAAAAAATCAAAGGAGAAAAGCAAAGAGCACATATCTCTTTACGGATCTTATTGTAGTAATAGGGAAAGTAATCCCAGAAGTAATGTACATACGAAATCTCAAATGATGAAGAAGAAAAAAATATTCTCTGATTCGTCTAATTCAGACTCTTCTAGTAGCGATAGTAATTGTAATTCCAAAAGTTATGTAAGGAATAAATCAAAAGAAAAAACGGAAAGGAAAAAATCAAAGGAGAAAAGCAAAGAGCACATATCTATTTCTGAATCTTATTGTAGTAATATAAAAAACAAGGACGATAAAATAAAGGAAAACGAAACTACACCAGCTCTTCTAGATACTCCGTCACCTCCTCTTATTCTTATAGCACCTCCTCCTCCACCTCCTTTACCTACTCTGATTTCACCCTCTTGTTCTCCGTTAGATTCTCAGCCTTCCAATCAGCAGTCATCCCCTCAAGACAAGAATGTTTCTCAACGTTGGCTACAAAAAATCAGAGGTAAAAAAGGTAAAGAATGGTGGAGGAACTTAACATTCGAACGAATCTTAAAAAAAAAGTCCGTTCATACTCAGAAGTGTCTACCAGGCCAACCTCCAACCAAACCTCCCCGAACATATGGTCCACAAGAAACACCACCAACTAGAACTGGCAGGGAAACCCCGCAGTTCTCTTTTATGTACAATAATGTCCTTGAAGAACTTAAGAATAAACATAATATGAAAAAAAGAAATAAAAAAGAAACAGATATTTTAATGAAAAAACTGGAAAAACTTGAAATTAAGGCTAGTTTAGGCTAGGTGAGGATGGGGTTGGGTGTTTGGGTAGGCTAGGTTTAGTAAGGCTAGGTTTAGTTAGGCTAGGATAAGTTAGGTTAGGGTAACTAGTAGTAGTTGTTAGGTTAGGCTGGGTTAGTATAGGTTAGGCTAAATTAGGACAGGGTTGGGTGGGTGGCTATGTTGGGATGGGGTTGGGGTGTGGATAGGTGGGAGTGTCTTGTAGGTGGATGTGGGGGTGTCTTCTAGGTAGGTTAGGCTAGGTTTAGTAAAGCTAAGTTTAGTTGGGCTAGGGTAGCTGTGTTAGGCTAGGTTCTTAAGCCAGGGATAGGTTTAATTAGGCTAGGTTTACATTAAGGTAGGTTAGGTTAACTAGCGGAACTTGTTAGGTAAGGCTGGGCTAGGATATGTTAGGCTTGGCTGGTTGGTTTGGTTAGGATGGAGTTAGGTCTGGACGGGGTTGTCGTGTGAATAGGTGGCTATTTCATGGGTGGGTAAGTAAGGCTAGGTCAGATTGGGGTTTTGCGTGTGGGTAGGTTAGCATAAGATGAGGTTGGGCGAGTGCGTTCTTAAGTCAGGCTAGGCTAGGTTTGGATGGGGTTGGTTGGCTGGGGTTCTTAGGCCAGGTTTTGTAAGGCTAGGTTTAGTTAGGTTAGGTTCGGTTTGGTTACTTTAACTGGTAGTAGTTGCTAGGTTAGGCTGGGTAAGGAAAGGTTAGACTAGGTTAAGTTAGGACAAGGTTGGGCGGGTGGTTAGGTTAGATAGCGTTTGACGGTTTTTACATAAAGGATCGATACTGTAAATGGGTTTTTTGTAAGTATCATCTGTATCATGGTTTTAATGATAGCTGAATTACATTTTAAAGAAATTGACCCCGGGTGGCCTTGAACCACCAACTTTTCGGTTAACGGCCGATCGTGTTAGCCCCTTTCACAACGACGTCATCAAGTCAAGTTGTAAAATTAACAATATGATACATAGAGGTTCTATACAGCTCATTATAATTGGAACTATGTAAGTTTAATCGGATATAGCTGAAACCTAGTAAAGAACAAACCACGGCAAATCCGGGTTGCAGCGGTAGCTAGCAACCTAGTATGAGACGATCACGTCCAATGTTAAGAAATATGAAAACCCCTAACTCCTAGAAAAATAGTCAGATCAAAACAAAAAGCACACCATTAGAACCGCCTTGTCCGAAACCCCTATAAAGGAAACTTACCACCCTTTGGCTTGAATAACAAAGAAAATATATTGGCTTGAAAGTCAAGAAAATTGACTTTAACCACGTTATTCTGCACAAACGGGATATTTTTTTCTTTCTTTTGTTTCCAGAGATAGCTTGGCACTGGAACATCGTAGAAAGTTGTTCAATGACTCATTTTAAAGGAAATCTCTAGATCTAGCGCCTTTTGCACTTAATTTTTTTTATTAATCATTTTTCACGAAAAACTTAATTTTGTATATACAATATTGATCAATGACGTCATAGTCGTTGGATGTAGTACATTAAGGCTCGATCATCGAATTTAAGCTGAAACTAAGTAAATGACAATTATGCCTCCATATATTCACAGTGATGTATAAGATTTCCCATTACATCTGTAAACTGTTTCACAGTTGCCGGTCCATACCTTGGATGCTTTTCAATAAACATGCAACATTTCTTTTGGATATTACTATGAAGTTTTGCGAAAGCATCTCTAGCTGACTTTTCAACAAAATCTATTCTTTCAGAGATAATTTTAATCTTTAATTTTGAATATTTTTCGTAATCCCGGTAAAACATTCGTAAAATTTTTCTCAGTTTACAAAGATCAGCCTGTGCGTTCTTTGCAGCTTGTGTAAACTGCAAAAATATCCATGGTATCCGAGCAATAGTTTGAATATTTCAATACAAGCTGGAAAAATACCTTAAAATGTTAAAATTAGTTTTATTTTTGGTTAGGTTCTAACTACCTGATGTGGGATTGACTATGTATTTTCAGACCAAAAAATTACATTTTTTAATATATATTTTATATTTCAGTTTAGAATCGCTAAAGTTATTATGTAAACTGCAAAAATATTTATGATATCTGAGCAATAATTTTAATCTTTTCATTCAAACTAACAAAATACCTGAAAATTTAAAAATTAGTTTTATTTTTTGTTAGGTTATGGATACCTGATACGAGTTATAAGAAGTGTTAATTAGACGAAAATATTATTTCTTGTTTTGTAAAAAGATGCCTTCTAAGCGAGTTATTATACGTAATTTAAAAAAAACAGTACTATACAAAAAACAGAGACAACATCTTGGAAAGAAAAAAGCAAAGGTATTCAACTGACAAGGCGTATCGAGAAGTAATAATTGAGAGAGTCTACAGTAAAGAACGATCGCTCATGCATAGTAACTGATATATGGTGGTTCCAGGGGTAGCTACTTGTGGTTCGTCTCTTACTATTTCAAAGAAGAAAAAGCCATAGGCTTTTTCCTGTTTGTAATGATATAGCATAAAACGAATTCCAAGTTGTAACTGACGTCATCCTGGTTGTTATAGTAAAGAACGAACTTTTGCCCTTAGTTACCTACTGTTTATAGTAAAGAACGAACTCAAGCCCATAGATACATCAAATCCATGTTGCAGCGGAAATATATTTGCTTGAAAATCAAGAAAAAAGGTAGCTAATACAGCATTCTGCCTAAACAGTATCTTTTTTCTTTTTTTTATCCACAGATAGCTTGGAACTGTAACATCGTAGAGAGTTGTTCAATGTCTCATTTTAAAGGAAATGGGGTTCCTTTAAATGGGGTTGAAAATATTTTGTAATTAAAACAAATAATTTTTAAAATATAATTAATTTTCATATGAAAATTACATTAAAAGACGATCATTGGAATAAAAAAAAATTGCATTCATTGGAATTAGTTAGCTACTTAATGGTTTGAGGTTCTTCTCTTACTATTTCAAAGAAGAAAAAGCAGTAGGCTTTTTCCTGTTTGTATTCAGTTTATTATCTGGGTTGTTATAATAACCTTAATAAGCATGAACTATTTTAATAAATCATCCGGGTTGCAGCGGTAGCTAGCAACCTAGTAAGAGACGATCACGTCCAATGTTAAGAAATATAAAAACCCCTAACTCCTAGAAAAATAGTCAGATCAAAACAAAACGTACACCATTAGAACCGCCTTGTCCGAAACCCCTATAAAGGAAACTTACGACCCTTTGGCTTGAATAACAAAGAAAATATATGGGCTTGAAAATCAATAAAATTGACTTTAACCACGTTATTCTGCACAAACGGGATATTTTTTTCTTTCTTTTGTTTCCAGAGATAGCTTGGCACTGGAACATCGTAGAGAGTTGTTCAATGGCTCATTTTAAAGGAAATCTGTAGATCTAGCGCCTTTTGCACTTAATTTTTTTTATTAATTATTTTTCACGAAAAACTTAATTTTGTATATACAATATTGATCAATGACGTCATAGTCGTTGGATGTAGTACATAAAGGCTCGATCATCGAATTTAAGCTGAAACTAAGTAAATGACAATTATGCATCCATATATTCACAGTGATGTATAAGATTTCCCATTACATCTGTAAACTGTTCCACAGTTGCCGGTCCATACCTTGGAAGCTTTTCACTAAACATGCAACATTTCTTTTGGATATTACTATGAAGTTTTGCGAAAGCATCTCTAGCTGACTTTTCAACAAAATCTATTCTTTCAGAGATAATTTTAATCTTTAATTTTGAATATTTTTCGTAATCCCGGTAAAACATTCGTAAAATTTTTCTCAGTTTACAAAGATCAGCCTGTGCGTTCTTTGCAGCTTGTGTAAACTGCAAAAATATCCATGGTATCCGAGCAATAGTTTGAATATTTCAATACAAGCTGGAAAAATACCTTAAAATGTTAAAATTAGTTTTATTTTTGGTTAGGTTCTAACTACCCGATGTGGGATTGACTATGTTTTTTCAGACCAAAAAATTACATTTTTTAATATATATTTTATTTTTCAGTTTAGAATCGCTAAAGTTATTATGTAAACTGCAAAATTATTTATGATATCTGAGCAATAATTTTAATCTTTTCATTCAAACTAACAAAATACCTGAAAATTTAAAAATTAGTTTTATTTTTTGTTAGGTTATGGATACCTCATACGAGTTATAAGAATTATAGTAAAGAACGAACTTCCAGCCTATAGTAACTAAAATCCGGGTTGCAGCGGTAGCTAGCAACCTAGTAAGAGACGATCACGCCCCATAGTAAATACTAAAGTAACCCATAACTCCTGAAAAAAGAGTCAGATCAAAACAAAAAGTAAACCATTAGAACCGCCTTGTCCGAAACCCCCTATAAAGAAAACTTACCACCCTTTGGCTTGAATAACAAAGAAAATATATTGGCTTGAAAATCAAGAAAATTGACTTTAACCATGTAATTCTCCACAAGCGGGATATTTTTTTCTTACTTCTTCTTCTTCTCTTCCACAGATAGCTTGGCACTGAAACATCGTAGAGAGTTGTTCAATGGCTCATTTTAATGGAAATCTCTAGATCTAGTACCCTTTGTACTTATCTTTTTAATCCGGGTTGCAGCGGTAGCTAGCAACCTAGTAAGAGACGATCACGTCCAATGTTAGGAAATATAAAAACCCATAGCTCCTAAAAAAGGAGTCAGATCAAAACAAAAAGTACACCATTAGAAACGCCTTATCCGAAACCCCTGTATAGTAAACTTTCTGTCCCTTGGCTTGAACAGCAAGGGAAATATATTGGCTTGAAAATCAAGAAAAGTGGCAGCTACTACAACATTCTGCCTAAACGGGATATTTTTTTTATTTTTTTTTATTTTCTTTGTTTCCAGAGATAGATTGGCACTGGAACATCGTAGATAGTTTTTCAATGGCTCATTTTAAAAGAAATTAATTGGGTTACAAATCTATAGTAACTAAAATAAATTATTTCTAAAAGAGAATAAATTTTTCCACCAAAAACTGTATTTTTGATGTCTTTTCACACTGCAGTCTTTCAAACATAATACCAGCGGTAAGATTTGAACCGATGCCTCCGAAGAGACTGGTGGCTTACACCAGTGCCTTGGACCACTCGGCCAGGCTGCCTCTCTTAAATAAATATATATGTGAATTTGGGTTGCAGCAGTAGCTAGCAACCTAGTAAGAGACGATCAGTCCAATGCTAAGAAATATAAAAACCCAAAACTCCTAAAAATAGAGTCAGATCAAAACAAAAGTACATCATTAGAACCACCTTGTCTGAAACCCTACTAGATAAATAATGAATGTCGTCATAGTTTTATTAGAACTATGACGTGAATAGAAAAACACGACATTATGTTGTTGTTTCTGAATCCGGGTTGCAGCAGTAGCTAGCAACCTAGTAAGAGACGATCACGTCCAATGTTAAGAAATATAAAAACCCCTAACTCCTAGAAAAATAGTCAGATCAAAACAAAAAGTACACCATTAGAACCGCCTTGTCCGAAACCCCTATAAAGGAAACTTACCACCCTTTGGCTTGAATAACAAAGAAAATATATTGGTTTGAAAATCAAGAAAATTGACTTTAACCACGTTATTCTGCACAAATAGTAAAGTAAAGAACGACCTCTTGCATATACTAAATTTTTATAGGCCACTTACGTATAGTATAGTCTAGTACAGTTACATTTAAGGTCAATATATTAAAATTTTCCATTAAAAGACGATCATTGGAATAAAAAACAATTACATATATTGGATTTAGTTCGCTACTTGATTATTCGAGGCTAGTCTCTTATTATTTCAAAGAAGAAAATTACAGTAAAGAACAAACTTCCAGCCCATAGTAACTAAAATAAGATTATAATTTCATGTTAAAGATTGATCAATGATGTCATAATTGTAGGTTGTAGCCATGTCGTCTCTTACTATTCCAATTAAGAAAACGCCATAGGCTTTTTCTTGTTTGTAATAGATTAGTATAATAAATCATCACCAAAACCATAGTTATTGGACCTTTGAACTAATGTCTAACAAAATGGTTATCTCAAAATTTTAATTGGACAACTTTGGGGGAAGGGAGCTAACTGCCCCAAATTTAATTTCCATTTGAATGAGCCATTAAAACATCTCTTTATTACATAAAAGCTCCATCTAGTTCATTAAAAAATATATAAAGGATCCTTATACTTTTACATTAAGAAACAAACTGTAGCCCATAGTAACTGGGATAATAAATTTACTTATAGAAAAAACACTGTCACATTTACGTATTGAACTGATTACTGATACATTTACACATGTTAACACTGTTAAACTGGTTAAAATTGTTTAACATGTTAAGACTTTTAAACAAGTTAACACTGCTACATTTACATATAAAACTAAACACTGGTAAATTTATTTATAAATCACAACACTGGCATATTTACTCATAAATCTGAGCGCATATTTACGTGTGGAACTGAACACTATGGGGTATTTCTGTTTAAGTTATCCAGTTTTTTCAACCAGCTTTTTGTTTCTTCGTCGGTTCTTAATGGCTTGAATAGAGAGCTCATTCGAGTCATTTTTTGTTCCTTTTTGAAAGCATCATTGCAGGGATCCCTTTTACATTGGTCGGTTTCACTTTCATTTGTTTGTTCATTGCCACGCAACGAATCTGCTACAATTTCAAGAACCGTCACTTTTCTTTTATTGGATCACTTGTGAGACTGGTTGAAATTATTTTCGTTTTAGTTGTTTCTAGGAAATCCTCTTTTTTATCATTTTCTGGGACATATTCTACCTTTTCCTTTTTCTTATCTTCAACTACTTTGGAAAATAATCCTCTTATAGTGCCAGTACACTTTTCAGCAATTATACCAATATCATCCAAAACTGGCACATTCTTTTTCCTTTCCAAGTAATATAATACTCCCAAAGTTGCAACAGTGTAAAACACTGGAGTTAAATTAAATATAAATTTCATTCTGTAAAAATTATTAATACCCATAAAACGACATGTCAAGTATCAAGACCCTATCAAAATCCGGGTTGCAGCGGTAGCTAGCAACCTAGTAAGAGACGATCACGTTCACGTCCATGTTAAGAAATATAAAAACCCATAGTTCCTAACAGAGGAGTCAGATCAAAACAAAAAGTACACCATTAGAACCGCCTTGTCCGAAACCCCTGTATAGGAAACTTTCTCTCCCTTGGCTTGAACAGCACGGGAAATATATTGGCTTGAAAATCAAGAAAAGTGGCAGCTACTACAACATTCTGCCTAAACGGGATATTTTTTTTTCTTTTTTTTTTCTTTTTTCTTTTGTATCCAGAGATAGCTTGGCACTGGAACATCGTAGAGAGTTGTTCAATGGCTCATTTTAAAGGAAATTAATTGGGTTAAAAATTTATAGTAACAAAAATGAATTATATTTAAAAGAGAATAAATTTTTCCGCCAAAAACTGCATTTTTGATGTCTTTTCACACTGCAGTCTTTCAAACATAATCCTATACCAGAGGTAAGATTTGAACCCACGCCTCCGAAGAGACTGGTGGCTAACACCAGTGCTTTAGACCACTCGGCCAGGCTGCCTCTCATAATTTGGGTGGCACCAGTAGCTAGCAACCTAGCAAGAGACGATCAGTCCAATGCTAAGAAATATAAAAACCCAAAACTCCTAAAAATACAGTCAGATCAAAACAAAAGTACATCATTAGAACTACCTTGTCTGAAACCCTACTAGATAAATTAGAGCTATGACGTGAATAGAAATACACGAAATTATATTGTTGTTTCTGAATACGTCATGAAATAATAACATTGCGCCATGACGTCATGAAATAAAATCATTACGCCGTGACGTCATAATTACTATATAAGAAGCGTCAGAACTGTAAATGTTCTCATTCATAATTAGATAATGGTTAGATCAAAGCAAGGTATGCGCAAGTTAAAAAAACAGTACTACACAAACAACAGAGATAGTATCTCGAAAAGAAAAAAGCAAAGGTATTCAACCGACCAGGCGTATCGAGAAGTAATAATTGAGAGAGCAAAACAATTATAATAAAGAACGAACCTTAGCTCATAGTAAGTGAATTATAATAAAGAACGACCTCTTGCCTATACTAAATTTTATACGCCACTTAATTATAGTATAGGTTAGTAATTTCACAGATAGCTTGGCACTGGAACATCGTAGAGAGTTGTTTAATGGCTCATTTTAAAGCAAATTAATGGGGTTAGAAACTTTTTTTACATAAAGGATCAATATGTTTAAAGTTATAATAAAGATCGAACTCTTCCCTATACTAACTTGCATAGGCAACTTCACTATAGTTAATATTACAGTATTTATATTATACATCATTATAAATTATAAAAGGTTCAAATGTCCGAAGATTATAGAGTTAAAAATTTTCCCACACCGGGAATCGAACCCGGGCCTGTTAAGTTACAGTAAAGAACGATCTCTCGCCCATAGTAACTGAAACATGGTGGATTTATTATGTATAGTAAGAGCGACTCGTCTCAATAGTAACTTGCTACATCTAGTTCCTTCTGTAATTAAAAATAAAATATTTTTCAAAATAGTTCATGATTGCAGCGGTAGCTAGAAACCTAATTAAAAGACGATCATCCGAAGAAAATACCATTGCATATATTGGACTTAGTTAGCTGCTCGATTCCTTGAAAAAAAATTCCTATTTGTCAACTGAAACTAGAATAATTCCTGAAAATTTTAAATAAAATAATTTTGTTTAACTGCAAAGTGCAAAAATATTTATGGTGTCTGAACAATAATTTCCATTTTTAATTCAAATCAGATCAAACAGTTCGTGGTAACGAACTGTAAGTAAGGAGCGACCCGGCTCAATGGTAACCGAAACTCGAAATGGTAACCGAAGTCACCCGATCAAAATTTTGAGATAGCCATTTTGTTCAGCATGGTCGAAAATATTATAACTTTGTCTTTTAGGATGACTTAATACCTCGAAGCCCCCAGGGGGAGGGCTGAAAGTTATGAACTTTACCCAATGTTAACATATAGTATTGGTTATTGGGACCCGGCTCAATGGTAACCAAAACTCTAGAAAACGGTATTTTGATACAAATAGATACATCAAAAGAATCGGGTTTTAATGCTGATTTCAAATATATAAGTTTCATCAAGTTTAATCATACCCATTAAAAGTTACGCGCCTGAGAAGATTTAGCTGATTTTTGAAAAAAGGGGGAAAGACCCCCTAAAAATTATAGAACCCTAATGAAAATCACACCGTCATATTCCGCGTATTAGAGAACCCTACTGTAGAGGTTTCAAGCTCCTATCCACAAAAATGCGGAATTTTGCATTTTTTGCCAGAAGAAAGATCACGGGTGCGTGTTTATTTGTTTTTTTGTCTGTTTTTTTTTCCCAGGGGTGATCGTATCGACCCAGTGGTCCTAGAATATCGTGGGAGGGCTCATTAGAATGGAAATTAAAAGTTCTAATGCCCTTTTTAAGTGACAAAAAAATGGAGGGCAACTAGGCCCCCTCCCACGCTCATTTTTTTCCCAAAGTCACCTGATCAAAATTTTGAGATAACCATTTTGTTCACCATGTTCGAAAATGTTATAAATATTTCTTTTAGGATGACTTAATCCCCCGAAGTTCTCGGGAGGAGGGCTGAAAGATATGAACTTTACCCAATGTTAACATATAGTATTGGTTATTGGGAAGTATAAAGTACAGACGTTTTCAGGGGAGATTTTTCCTGGTAGTGGGGGGGGGGTCGGGGGTTAAGTGGGAGGAACTTTGCATGAAGGAAGTTTTCATTGGGGAAGGGACATTGCTATGAAGGGGACGCCGGACTTCCCAGCATTATTTAAAAAAAGATTAGAAATTAAATATAAAAAAACAAGTTTTTCAACTGCAATAGCAGCAACATCGAAACTTTAAACGAAGTGAAAATATTAAATATATGACAGGGTTCACCCCCTAGTCGATGCTTCACTCTTTAATCCAGAGATTTTTTAGTACTTTCGTAAGAGTTATTTATTCTAAATACTGGCCTGTGTTATTAAGTAGTAATTTTTAGAAAATTTGAAAAAAATTCGAACTTTCACTTAAAGAGCAAGGTATTGACTAGGAGACGAACCCCCTAATATACGTATTAAAAATATATGAATATAGAAGTTCGTTACGTAAATTAATTCGTAAGTTACGTATATTTATTAATAATAAAAACGTTCGTAAATAAAATGACACAAGTTTCGAGAAAGCCATTTAACCAAATAAAAGTAAATTAATATGAAAATTTGGTTTTAATTATTCATTTACTGTGAGCCAAGATCAAAACCTGCATTTATTCAAAAACGTTCAAAAATTAAATAAAAAACAAGTTTTTTTTACTGAAAGTAAGGAGCGACATTAAAACTTAATACGAAGAGAAATTATTCCGTATATGAAAGGGGCTGTCCCCTCCTCAACGCCTTGCTCTTTAAGCTAAAGTTTGACTTTCTCACAACTCTATATTTTTTAAACAATAAAAACCTTTAGCGTAAAGAGCGAGGCGTTGAGGAGGGGACAGCCCCTTTCATATACGGAATAATTTCTGTTCAATTTAAGTTTTAATGTCGCTCCTTACTTTCAGTTAAAAGAACTTGTTTTTTTTTATTTAATCCGTGTTGCAGCGGTAGCTAGCAGCCAAGTAAGAGACGATCACGTCCAATGTTAAGAAATATAAAAACCCCTAACTCCTAAAAAAAGAGTCAGATCAAAACAAAAATATACCATTAGAACCGCCTTGTCCGAAACCCCTACTAAGGAAACTTACCGCCCTTTGGCTTGAATAACAAAGAAAATATATTGGCTTGAAAATCAAGAAAATAGACTTTAACCACGTTATTCACCACAAACGGGATATTTTTTCTTTCTTCTTCTTTTCCACAGATAGCTTGGCACTGGAACATCGTAGATAGTTGTTCAATGGCTCATTTTAAAGGAAATCTCTAGATCTAGTGCTATTTGTACTTAACTTTTTTTTTAATTAATTATTTTTTACGAAAAACTTAATTTTTTATATACAATTTTGATCAATGACGTCATAGTCGTTGGATGTAGTTAGTACATAAAGGCTCAATCATCGAATTTAAGCTGAAACTAAGTAAATGACAATTATGCCTCCATATATTCACAGTGATCTATAAAATTTCCCATTACATCTATAAACTGTTCCACAGTTGCCGGTTCATACCTTGGAAGCTTTTCACTAAACATGCAACATTTCTTTTGGATATTACTATGAAGTTTTGCGAAAGCATCTCTAGCTGACTTTTCAACAAAATCCATTCTTTCAGAGATAATTTTAATCTTTAATTTTGAATATTTTTCGTAATCCCGGTAAAACATTCGTAAAATATTTCTCAATTTACAAAGATCAGCCTGTGCGTTCTTTGCAGCTTGTGTAAACTGCAAAAATATCCATGGTATCCGAGCAATAGTTTGAATATTTCAATTCAAGCTAGAAGAACACCTTAAAATGTTAAAATTAGTTTTATTTTTGGCTAGGTTCTAACCAACTGATGTGGGATTTACAATGTATTTTCAGACCAAAACATTCAATTTTTTAATGTATTTTACTTTTCAGTTTAGAATCGTTAAAGTTATTATGTAAACTGCAAAAATATTTACGATATCTGAGCAATAATTTTAATCTCTTCATTCAAACTAACAAAATACCTGAAAATTTAAAAATTAGTTTTATTTTTTGTTAGGTTATGGGTACTCGTTACGAGTCTTAAGAAGTGTTAATTAGATAAGAATATTATTTCTTGTTTTGTAATATGATGCCTTCTAAGCGAGTTATACGTAATTAAAAAAAAACAGTACTATACAAAAAACAGAGACAGCATCTTGAAAAGAGAGAAGCAAAGGTATTCATCCGATAAGGCGTATCGAGATGCGAAAATTTATAGTCACAAACAGCGTTATTATAATGATGAAGTTTATAGACATGCGAAAATTGATAGTGACAAACAGCGTTATTATAATGATGAAGATTATGGACATGCAAAAATTGATAGTGACGAACAGCGTTATTATAATGATGAAGTTTATAGACATGCAAAAATTGAGACAGCCAAACAAAAGAGTAAGGAACGGTATGATAATGATAAAGATTACCGAAACAAAACATAAGAAAAAAATTGCTACCAGAATAATGGGTAGATACTTGGGTGACAAAAGCTATAATGAAAAAATTAATCCGGGTTGCAGCGGTAGCTAGCAACCTAGTAAGAGACGATCACGTCCAATGTTAAGAAATAAAAAAAACCATAGCTCCTAAAAACGGAGTCAGATCAAAACAAAATATACCATTAGAACCGCCTTGTCCGAAACCCCTGTATACGAAACTCTCTGTCATTTGGCTTGAACTGCAAGGGAAATATATTGGTTTGAAAATCAAGAAAATTGACTTTAACCAAGTTATTCTCCACAAACGGCATATTTTTTTTCTTACTTTTCCACAGATAGCTTGGCACTGGAACATCGTAGAGAGTTGTTCAATAGCTCATTTTGAAGGAAATTAATTGGGTTAAAAATCTTTAGCAACTAAAATAAATTATTTCTAAAAGAGAATAAATTTTTCCACCAAAAACTGCATTTTTGATGTCTTTTCATGCTGCAGTCTTTTCAAAGACATTTCATTTTTGTACATAAATCATAATCGTATACCAGCGGCAAGATTTGAACCCACGCCTCCAAAGAGACTGGTGGCTAACACCAGCGCCTTGGACCACTCGGCCAGGCTGCCTTTCATAACTATATATGTGAATCCGGGTTGCAGCAGTAGCTAGCAACCTAGTAAGAGACGATCAGTCCAATGCTAGGAAATATAAAAACCCAGAACTCCTAAAAATAGAGTCAGATCAAAACAAAAGTACATCATTAGAACCACCTTGTCTGAAACCCTACTAGATAAATAATGAATGTCGTCATAGTTTTATTAGAGCTATGACGTGAATAGAAAAACACGACATTATATTGTTGTTTTTTAAGACGTCATGAAATAATATCATAACGCCATGACGTAATGAAATAAAATCTTTACGCCATGCGGTCATAACTACTATTTAAGAACGACAAAGATGTAAATGGTCTCAATCATGAATTACATAATGGTTAGATCAAAGCAAGCTACACGCAAGTTAAAAAAACAGTACTACACAGACAACAGAGATAGTATCTTGAAAAGAGAAAAGCAAAGGTATTCAACCGACCAGGCGTATCGAGAAGTAAAAATTGAGCAGGCTAGACAAAAGAGCAAGGAACGGTATGATAAAGATAAAGATTACAGAGAAGCAACAATTGAGCAGGCTAGACAGAAGATCAAGGAGCGTTATCACAATGATGAAGATTACCGAAAAATATATAAGAAAAAATTTGCTACCAGAATAATGGGTAGATGCTGGTTTACAGTTGAGAACGATCTCTCGCCCATAGTAACTGATATATGGTGGTTCCAGGGATAGCTGCAAGCTATTCAGATTGCTGCAGTATTCGGGTTGTTTTACAGTAAAGAACGATAAGAAATATAAAACCCATAACTCCTTTAAAAAAAGAGTCAGATCAAAACAAATCGTACACCATTAGAACCGCCTTGTCCGAAACCCCTGTAGAGGACACTTTCTGTCCCTTGGGTTGAACGAAAATTGATAATGACAAACAGCATTATTATAATGATGAAGTTTATAGACATGCAAAAATTGATAGTGACGAACAGCGTTACTATAATGATGAAGTTTATAGACATACAAAAATTGAGACAGCCAAACAAAAGAGCAACCCTACTAGATAAATAATGAATGTCGTCATAGTTTTATTAGAGCTATGACGTGAATAGAAAAACACGACATTATGTTGTTGTTTCTGAAGACGTCATGAAATAATATCTTAACGCCATGATGTCATAAAATAAAATCATAACGCCGTGATGTCATAATTACTATTTAAGAACGACAAAGATGTAAATTTTCCAATCATGAATTACATAATGGTTAGATCAAAGCAAGCTACACGCAAGTTAAAAAAACAGTACTACACAGACAACAGAGATAGTATCTTGAAAAGAGAAAAGCAAAGGTATTCAACCGACCAGGCGTATCGAGAAGTAAAAATTGAGCAGGCTAGACAAAAGAGCAAGGAACGGTATGATAATGATAAAGATTATAGAGAAGCAACAATTGAGCAGGCTAGACAGAAGATCAAGGAGCGTTATCACAATGATGAAGATTAAAAATATACAGGAAAAAAGTTGCTACCAGAATAATGGGTAGATGCTGGTTTACAGTAGAGAACGATCTCTCGCCCATAGTAACTGATATATGGTGGTTCCAGGGATAGCTGCAAGCTATCCAGATTGCAGCAGTATTCGGGTTGCTTTACAGTAAAAAACGATAAGAAATATAAAACCCATAACTCCTTTAAAAAAAGAGTCAGATCAAAACAAAAAGTACACCATTAGAACTGCCTTGTCCGAAACCCCTGTATAGGAAACTTTCTGTCCCTTGGGTTGAACGAAAATTTATAGTGACAAACAGCGTTATTATAATGATGAAGATTATGGACATGCAAAAATTGATAGTGACGAACAGCGTTATTATAATGATGAAGTTTATAGACATGCAAAAATTGAGACAGCCAAACAAAAGAGCAAGGAACGGTATGATAATGATAAAGATTACCGAAACAAACATAAGAAAAAAATTGCTACCAGAATAATGGGTAGATACTTGGGTGACAAAAGCTATAATGAAAAAATTAATCCGGGTTGCAGTGGTAGCTAGCAACCTAGTAAGAGACGATCACGTCCAGTGTTAAGAAATAAAAAAAACCATAGCTCCTAAAAAGGAGTCTGATCAAAACAAAAAGTACACCATTAGAACCGCCTTGTCCGAAACCCCTATGTAGGAAACTTTCTGTCATTTGGCTTGAACAGCAAGGGAAATATATTGGCTTGAAAATCAAGAAAAATGACTTTATCCACGTTATTCTCCACAAACGGCATCTTTTTTTCTTTCTTTTCCACAGATAGCTTGGCACTGGAACAAAATAAAGAGTTGTTTAATAGCTCATTTTAGATGAAATTAATTGGGTTACAAATATTAAGTAACTAAAATAAGTTGTTTTTAAAAGAGAATAAATTTTTCCATCAAAAACTACAGTTTTGATTTCTTTTCATGTTGCAGTCTTTTCAAAGATATTTCATTTTTGTACATAAATCATAATCTTATACCAGCGGTAAGATTTGAACCCACGCCTCCTAAGAGACTGGTGGCTAACACCAGCGCCTTGGACCACTCGGCCAGGCTGCCTCTCATAACTATATATGTGAATCCAAGTTGCAGCAGTAGCTAGCAACCTAGTAAGAGACGATCAGTCCAATGCTAAGAAATATAAAAACCCAGAACTCCTAAACATAGAGTCAGATCAAAACAAAAGTACATCATTAGAACCACCTTGTCTGAAACCCTACTAGATAAATAATGAATGTCGTCATAGTTTTATTAGAGCTATGACGTGAATAGAAAAACACGACATTATGTTGTTGTTTCTGAAGACGTCATGAAATAATATCATAACGCCATGACGTCATAAAATAAAATCATTACGCCGTGACGTCATAGTTACTATTTAAGAACGACAAAGATGTAGATTTTCCAATCATGAATTACATAATGGTTAGATCAAAGCATGCTACACGCAAGTTAAAAAAAAGTACTACACAGACAACAGAGATAGTATCTTGAAAAGAGAAAAGCAAAGGTATTCAACCGACCAGGTGTATCGAGAAGTAAAAATTGAGCAGGCTAGACAAAAGAGAAAGGAACGGTATGATAATGATAAAGATTACAGAGAAGCAACAATTGAGCAGGCTAGACAAAAGATCCAGGAGCGTTATCACAATGATGAAGATTACCGAAAAATATATAAGAAAAAAGTTGCTACCAGAATAATGGGTAGATACTGGTTTACAGTAGAGAACGACCTCTCGCCCATAGTAACTGATATGACATGGTGGTTCCAGGGATAGCTGCAAGCTATCCAGATTACAGCAGTATTCGGATTGTTTTACAGTAAAGAACGATAAGAAATATAAAACCCATAGCTCCTTTAAAAAAAGAGTCAGATAAAAACAAAAGTACACCATTAGAACCGCCTTGTCCGAAACCCCTGTATAGGAAACTTTCTGTCCCTTGGGTTGAACAGCAAGGGAAATATCTTTGCCTGAAAATCAAGAAAAGTGGCAGCTACTACAGCATTCTGCCTAAACAGCATCTTTTTTTCTTTTTTTTTTCTTTTCCACAGATAGCTTGGCACAGGAACATCGTAAAGAGTTGTTCAATGGCTCATTTTAAAGGAAATTATTGGGGTTAAAAACTTTTTGTAATTAAAACAAATAATTTTTAAAATAGAATTAATTTTTCTATGAAAAACTGCATATTTCATGTTTGATGTATTAAACAACGACATCTAGCTCATGTTAACTGAAATATAAAAAGGGATTATGTAATTTGCATTGGTATCATGGCTGTAGAGATGGCTGAAACCTAGTAAAGAACATCACAATAAAGAACGACACCTTGCCCATGTTAACTGAAACATAACGAGGGATTATGTAATTTCCATCAGTATCATGGCTGTAGAGATGGCTGAAACCTAGTCCGGGTTGAAGTGGTAGCTAGAAACCTAGTAAGAGACGATCACGTCCAATGTTAAGAAATATAAAAACCCATAGTTCCTAACAAAGGAGTCAGATCAAAACAAAACGTACACCATTAGAACCGCCTTGTCCGAAACCCCTGTATAGTAAACTTTCTGTCCCTTGGTTTGAACAGCAAGGGAAATATATTGGCTTGAAAATCCAAAAAAGTGGCAGCTACTACAACATTCTGCCTAAATGGGATATTTTTTTTTCTTTTTATCTTTCTTTTCCACAGATAGATTGGCACTGGAACATCGTAGAGAGTTGTTCAATGGCTCATTTTCAAGGAAATTAATTGGGTTAAAAATCTATAGTAACTAAAATAAATTATTTCTAAAAGAGAATAAATTTTTCCACCAAAAACTGCATTTTTGATGTTTTTACAGTAAAGAACGATCTCTCGCCAATAGTAACTGATATACGGTGGCTCCAGGGGTATCTACATCCGGGTTGCAGCGGTAGCTAGCAACCTAGTAAGAGTTACAGCAAAGAACGATCTATCGCCAATAATAACTGATATATGGTGGCTCCAAGGGTAGCTACATCCGGGTTGCAGCGGTAGCTAGCAACCTAGTAAGAGACGATCACGTCCAATGTTAAGAAATATAAAAACCCTTTACTCCTAAAAAAGGAGTCAGATCAAAACAAAAAGTAACCATTAGAACCGTCTTATCCGAAACCCCTATATAGGAAACTTTCTGTCCCTTGGCTTGAATAGCGAGGGAAATATATTGGCTTGAAAATCAAGAAAAGTGGTAGCTACTACAACATTCTGCCTAAACGGTATATTTTTTTTTCTTTTTTCTTTTTTTCTTTTCCACAGATAGCTTGGCACTGGAACATCGTAGAGAGTTGTTCAATGGCTCATTTTAAAGGAAATTAATGGGTTAAAAATCTTTTGTAACTAATATAAAATATTTCTAAGAGAGAATAAATTTTTCCACTAAAAACTGCATTTTTGATGTCTTTTGATACTGCAGTCTTTTCAAGGATATTTGATTTTTGCACATAAATCATTATCGTATACCAGCGGTAAGATTTGAACCCACGCCTCCGAAGAGACTGGTGGCTAACACCAGCACCTTGGACCACTCGGCCACGCTCCCTCTCATAACTATATATGTGAATCCGGGTTGCAGCAGTAGTTAGCAGCCTAGTAAGAGATCCGGATTGCACTGGTAGCTAGCAACCTAGTAAGAGACGATCATGTCCAATGTTAAGAAATATACAAACCCATAATTCCTAAAAAAGGAGTTAGATCAAAACAAAATGTACACCATTAGAACCGCCTTGTCCGAAACCCCTGTATAAGAAACTTTCTGTCCCTTGGCTTGAACAGCACGGGAAATATATTGGCTTGAAAATCAAGAAAAATGGCAGTTACTGCAAAATTCTGCCTAAACGGGATATTTTTTTTCTTTTTTTCTTTTTTCTTTTTTTCTTTTCCACAGATAGCTTGGCACTGGAAAATCGTAGAGAGTTTTTCAATGGCTCATTTTAAAGGAAATTAACTGGGTTAAAAATCTTTTGTAACTAAAATAAATTATTTTTAAGAGAGAATAAATTTTTCCTCTAAAAACTGCATTTTTGATGTCTTTTTATACTGCAGTCTTTTCAAAGATATTTGATTTTTGTACATAAATCATAATCGTATACCAGCGGTAAGATTTGAACCCACACCTCCGAAGAGACTGTTGGCCAACACTAGCGTCTTGGACTACTCGGCCACGCTGCCTCTCATAACTATATATGTGAATCCGGGTTGTAGGCGTAGCTAGCAACCTAGTAAGAGACGATCAGTCCCATGGTAAGAATTATAAAAACCCAGAACTCCTAAGAAAATAGAATCAGATCAAAACAAAAGTTCATCATTAGAACCACCTTGTCTGAAACCCTACTTGATAAATAATGATTGTCGTCATAGTTTTATTAGAGCTATGACGTAAATAGAATATCCGGGTTGCATACAGTAAAGAACGATCCCTCGCCCATAGTAACTGATATACGGTGGTTCCAGGGGTAGCTAGAAGCCATCCAGATTGTAGTGGTATTCGGGTTGAAGCGGCAGCTGTAACCCGGAGTCTCTTTGCTTAACAACAAAGAAAATATGTCGGTTTGTTATTAAACAAGAATCTAACAAAAAAATAATAATTTTAAAATTTTCAGGTATTTTTCCAGTTTTTGCATAAGGGGTCGATAAAGTTATCATAAATGGTGTCAGTCAAGAAGATCTCGTGTAATTGTCATTAATAGAAGTTTTTTTTACACTATCCGGGTTGCAGCGGTAGCTAGCAACCTAGTAAGAGACGATCACGTCCAATGTTAAGAAATATAAATACCCATAACTCCTACAAAAGGAGTCAGATCAAAACAAAAGGTACACCATTAGAACCGCCTTGTCCTAAACCCCTGTATTACAGTAAAGAACATTTCATGTTAAAGATTGATCAATGATACCATAATCATAGTTTGTAGCCAGGTCGTCTCTTAATATTTTAATTAAGAAAATAAACATAGGCTTTTTCCTGTTTGTAATTTAACATCAAACATCCGGGTTGCAGCGGTAGCTAGTAACCTAGTAAGAGACGATCACGTCCAATGTTAAGAAATATAAAAACACATAACTCCTAAAAAAGGAGTCAGATCGAAACAAAATAACAATAAGGAACAAACTGTAACCCATAGAATAATAAAGAAGGAACTCTTGCCTATAGTAACATTTATAGGCAACTTAACTATACTTAATAATTAGACTTATTTAGCTCCCTGACTCGTCTCTTACTATTCCAAATAAGAAAAAGTCATAGGCTTTTTCCTGTTTGTAATGTTCTTTGAAAAAATGTTTTGCGTCAAACCGAGTGTCAGCGGTTTTATCCGGGTTGCAGCGGTAGCTAGCAACCTAGTAAGTTACGATCACGTCCAATGTTAAGAAATATAAAAACCCATAGTTCCTAACAAAGGAGTCAGATCAAAACAAAAAGTACACCATTAGAACCGCCTTGTCCGAAACTCCTGTATAGTAAACTTTCTGTCCCTTGGCTTGAACAGCAAGGGAAATATATTGGCTTGAAAATCAAGAGAAGTGGCAGCTGCTGCAAAATTCTGCCTAAACGGGATATTTTTTTTTTCTTTTGTTTCCAGAGATAGCTTGGCACTGGAACATCGTAGATAGTTGTTCAATGGCTCATTTTAAAGGAAATTAATTGGGTTAAAATCTATAGTAACTAAAATAAATTATTTCTAAAAGGGAATAAATTTTTCCACCAAATACTGCATTTTTGATGTCTTTTCACACTCTAGTCTTTCAAACATAATCGTATACCAGCGG
This sequence comes from Artemia sp. Qi Xiang Cuo, assembly GCF_049724085.1. NCBI lineage: Eukaryota > Metazoa > Arthropoda > Branchiopoda > Anostraca > Artemiidae > Artemia > Artemia sp. Qi Xiang Cuo. Next base: position 5,483,771 of record NC_142811.1, read on the forward strand.
TAAGATTTGAACCCACGCCTCTGAAGAGACTGGTGGCTAACACCAGTGCCTTGGACCACTCGGCCAGGCTGCCTCTCATAAATAAATATATATGTGAATTTGCGTTGCAGCAGTAGCCAGCAATCTAGTAAGATCCGGGTTGCAGCGGTAGCTAGCAACCTAGTAAGAGACGATCACCTCAAATGTTAAGAAATATAAAACCCCCCAACTCCTAAAAAAAGAGTCAGATCAAAACAAAAAGTACACCATTAGAACCGCCTTGTCCGAATCCTCTATAAAGGAAACTTACCGCCCTTTGGCTTGAATAACAAAGAAAATATATTGGCTTGAAAATCAAGAAAATTGACTTTTACCACGTTATTCTCCACAAACGGGATATTTTTTTCTTTCCGCTTTTTTTTTCTGCTCAGCTAGCTGGGCACTGGAAAATCATAGAGAGCTGTATAATAGCTCATTTTAAAGGAAATTGCAACATCTAGTCACTTTTGTATTTAAAAATAAAATACTTTTTAAAGTAGAATCAATTTTGTCAAAAAAATTGCATTTTTGATGTATTTTCATACTGCAGTCTTTTCAAAGATATTTGAATTTTGAAGCAATAAAACAGTCCATGTAATGAACTCTATAGTAATAATTATAATAAAGAACGACCTCTTGCCTATACTAAATTATATAGGCCACTTAACTATAGTATAGGTTAGTAAATTTTTCTAATAAAGAACGACCTCTTGCCTATAATAAATTTTAACGGCCACTTAACGATAGTATTTGCTAGTATTATAATAAAGAACGACCTCTTGCCTCTACTAAATTATATAGGCCACTTAACTATAGTATAGGTTAGTAAATTTACATTATTATAATAAAGAACGACCTCTTGCCTATACTAAATTTTATACGCCACTTAATTATAGTTAAGGTTTTCCGGGCTGTTACAATAAAGAACGACACCTTGCCCATGTTAACTAAAACATAAATAGGGATTATGTAATTTCCATCAGTATCATGGCTGTAGAGATGGCTGAAACAAAGTCTGGGTTGCAGAGGTACTTTTTTCCCTTGGCTTGAACAGCAAGGGATATATATTGGCTTGAAATTCAAGAAAAGTGGCAGCTAGTACAACATTCTGCCTAAAGGGGATATTGTTTTTCTTTTTTTTTATAACTATATATGTGAATCCAGCTTGCAGCAGTAGCTAGCAACATAATAATACAGACAACATAATAATACAGACAATTTCAAAGACCACAAAACTTTCCCTTGGCTTGAACAGCAAGGGATATATATTGGCTTGAAATTCAAGAAAAGTGGCAGCTAGTACAACATTCTGCCTAAAGGGGATATTGTTTTTCTTTTTTTTATAACTATATATGTGAATCCAGCTTGCAGCAGTAGCTAGCAACATAATAATACAGACAACATAATAATACAGACAATTTCAAAGACCACAAAACTCCAACTAGTATTTCAACTATTTTTCGCCGAGGCTTTTTTTCTTGCCTGGCTTCAACCGTGGAGTATGGGAACGGGAGATTCACATATATAGTTATGAGAGGCAGCGTGGCCGAGTGGTCCAAGGTGCTGGTGAAAAATTTAGAAAAGTGGCAGCTACTTCAACATTCTGCCATTCGGCATATTTTTTCTTTTTACAATAAAAGACGATCATTGGAATAAAAAACAATTGCATACATTGGAATTAGCTAGCTACTTGATTGCTTTAGACTCGTCTCTTACTATTTCAAAGAAGAAAAAGCCGTAGGCTTTTTCCTGTGTGTAATCAGTTTATTATCATAGACAGCGCTCTAGCACTGCCTGAGTAAAGAACGATGTGGGCACAATGAGTTTTTTTCTTCAGTCAGGCACTTCGTATCGAAGGAGTCGTCGTATCCGGTTTGCAGCGATTTTACAGTGAAGAACGAACCTTAGCTCATAGTAACAGAAATACGAATATCTAGGTTGCAGCGGTAGCTAGCAACCTATTAATTACATAATACGGGTTGTTTACAATAAGGAATGAATATATAATAAAGAACGACCTCTTGCCTACACTAAATTTTATACGCCATTTAATTATAGTATAGGTTAGTAATATCACAGATAGCTTGGCACTGGAAAATCGTAGAGAGTTGTTCAATGGCTCATTTTAAGGGAAATTAATGGGGTTAGAAATATTATATTAAAAGACGATCATTAGAAGAACAAACCATTGCATACATTGGACTTATTTAGCTCCCTTATTCTTTGAGAGTCGTCTCTTACTACTCCAAAGAAGAGAAAGCCGTAGGCTTTTTCCTGTTTGTAATCAGGGTTTACATAATCTGGGTTGTCAATCTGGTTTTCAGTACTTATATTAAAGAAATATAAAAACCCCTAATCCGGGTTGCAGCGATAGCTAGCAGCCTAGTAAGAGACGATCACGTCCAATGTTAAGAAATATAAAAACCCATAGTTCCTAAAAAAGGAGTCAGATCAAAACAATTATAATAAAGAACGACCTCTTGCCTATACTAAATTTTATACACCACTTTATTATAGTATAGGTTAGTAATTCCACAGATAGCTTGGCACTGGAACATCGTAGACAGTTTTTCAATGGCTCATTTTAAAGGAAATTAATGGGGTTAAAAACGTTTAGTAATTAAATTTTTTTTTTTAAATAGAATCAGTTTTTTTATGTTTACATTAAAAGACGATCATTGGAATAACAAACAATTGCATACATTGGAGTTAGTTAGCAACTTGATTGTTTGAGGTTCGTCTCTTACTTGCAACCTTACTTTTGACGCATCAGTTAAATCTTCATCAGACTTAAAAACTGTTTTGCTAGTTATAATAAAGATCGAACTCTTCCCTATACTAAATTGCATAGGCAACTTCACTATAGTTAAGATTACAGTATTTTAATAAAGAAAGACCTCTTTCCTATACTAAATTTTATAGGCCACTTAACTATAGTATAGGCTAGTACAGTTATTATATTTAAGGTCAATATATTAAAATTTTCCACTAAAAGACGGTCATTGGAATAAGAACCCAATACATACATTTGATTTAGTTAGCTACTTGATTGTTTGAGGCTAGTCTCTTACTATTTCAAAGAAGTAAAAGCCGTAGGCTTTTTCCTGTTTGTAATCAATTAGAAAGAGTTCTACCTTTAAAATGAGTTATGTAGTTACATTAAAGGACGATCATTTGAATAACAAACCATTGCATACATTAGACTTTGTTTACATTAAAGAACAAACTTCCAGCCCATTGTAGCTAAAATAAGATTATAATTAATGTTAAAGATTGATCAATGTTACATTACATTAAAAGACGATCACTGAAATAGCAAACCATTCCATACATTGGATTTAGCTACTTGATTGTTTTAGTTTCGTCTCTTACTATTTAAAGGAAGAAAAAGCCGTATGCTTTTTCCTGTTTGTATTTACAGTTAAAAAACAAACTCATGCCCAAAGAAACTAAACCCTGTGGTTCATTCATATTATATCCATTATTTTAGCTAGGATGTAAATAAACAAGTTTCTTTTTTAAATTTTAAATTTAAAGGATAGTGATTTTAATTCAACACATTAAAAGTTCTCCCCAACGGGGAATCGAACCCCATTCTCCCATGTAACAAGTGGGCAGTGCTTACCATTAGACTATCGAAGACTTATTAATTGAAAGTTACATATAAGATATGATAATAATTTTTATTATAATAAAGAACGAACTCTTGCCTATAATAACTTATATAGGCATATTAAACTAAAATCATCGACACAGGTAAAAACCTTAGACAAAAATCAAGGTGTTACTCCTGCAACCAAATTTCCATATAGGTATGTGTTGGAGGATCCCAGCCCGCCTCAACATACGAATAATACTATATAAGTCTAATATTTTTTCTTTTTTCTTTTGGAGGGGCGGGGGGACACAAGAAACGAAAAATATCTGTTGCGTTTTTACTAGTCGTCCGGGTTGCAGCGGTAGCTAGCAACCTAGTAAGAGACGATCACGTCCAATGTTAAGAAATATAAAAACCCATAGTTCCTAACAAAGGAGTCAGATCAAAACAAAAAGTACACCATTAGAACCGCCTTGTCCGAAAACCCTGTATAGTGAACTTTCTGTCCCTTGGCTTGAACAGCAAGGGAAATATATTGGCTTGAAAATCAAGAAAAGTGGTAGCTACAACAACATTCTGCCTAAACGGGATATTTTTTTTTCTTTCTTTTCCACAGATAGCTTGGCACTGGAACATCGTAGAGAGTTGTTCAATGGCTCATTTTAAAGGAAATGAATTGGGATAAAAATCTATAGTAACTAAAATAAATTATTTCTAGAAGAGAATAAATTTTTCCACCAAAAACTGCATTTTTGATGTCTTTTCACACTGCAGTCTTTCAAACATAATCGTATACCAACGGTAAGATTTTAACCCACGCCTCTGAAGAGATTGGTGGCTAACACCAGTGCCTTGGACCACTCGGCCAGGCTGCCTCTCATAAATAAATATATATGTGAATTTGGGTTGCAGCAGTAGCTAGCAACCTAGTAAGAGACGACCAGTCCAATGCTAAGAAATATAAAAACCCAAAACTCCTAAAAATAGTCAGATCAAAACAAAAGTACATCATTAGAACTACCTTGTCTGAAACCCTACTAGATAAATAATGAATGTCATCATAGTTTTATATTAGAGCTATGACGTGAATAGAAAAACACTAAATTATATTGTTGTTTCTGAAGACGTCATGAATCCGGGTTGCAGCGGTAGCTAGCATCCGGGTTGCAGCGGTAGCTAGCAAGCTAGTAAGAGACGATCACGTCCAATGTTAAGAAATATAAAAACCCATAGTTCCTAACAAAGGAGTCAGATCAAAACAAAAAGTACATCATTAGAACTACTTTGTCTGAAACCCTACTAGATAAATAATGAATGTCATCATAGTTTTATATTAGAGCTATGACGTGAATAGAAAAAGACGAAATTATATTGTTGGTTCTGAAGACGTCATGAATCCGGGTTGCAGCGGTAGCTAGCATCCGGGTTGCAGCGGTAGCTAGCAACCTAGTAAGAGACGATCACGTCCAATGTTAAGAAATATAAAAACCCATAGTTCCTAACAAAGGAGTCAGATCAAAACAAAAAGTACACCATTAGAACCGCCTTGTCCGTAACCCCTGTATAGTAAACTTTCTTTCCCTTGGCTTGAACAGCAAGGGAAATATATTGGCTTGAAAATCAAGAAAAGTGGCAGCTACTACAACATTCTGCCTAAACGGGATTTTTTTTTTCTTTTTTTCTTTCTTTTCCACAGATAGCTTAGCACTGGAACATCATAGAGAGTTGTTCAATGGCTCATTTTAAAGGAAATTAATTGGGTTAAAAATATATAGTAACTAAAATAAATTATTTCTAAAAGAGAATAAATTTTTCCACCAAAAACTGCATTTTTGATGTTTACAGTAAAGAACGATCTCTCGCCAATAGTAACTGTTATATGGTTGTTCCAGTTACAGTAAAGAACAAACTTCCTGCCCATAGTATCTAAAATAATATTATAATTTCATGTTAAAGATTGATCAATGATGCCATAATCGTAGGTTGTAGGCAGGTCGTCTCTTACTATTCCAAATAAGAAAAAGCCATAGGCTTTTTCCTGTTTGTAATACATCCGGGTTGCAGCGGTAGCTAGCAACCTAGTAAGAGACGATCACGTCCAATGTTAAGAAATATAAAAACCCATAACTCCTAAAAAAAGAGTAAGATCAAAGCAAAAAATACACCATTAGAACCCCCTTGTCCGAAACCCCTGTATAAGAAACTTTCTGTCCCTTGGCTTAAACAGCAAGGGAAATATATTGGCTTGAAATTCAAGAAAAGTGGCAGCTACTACAACATTCTGCCTAAACGGCATATTTTTTTTTCTTTTTATTTTCCACAGATATCCGGGTTGCAGCGGTCGCTAGCAACCTAGTAAGAGACGATCACGTCCAATGTTAAGAAATATAAAAACCCATAGTTCCTAAAAAAGGAGTAAGATCAAAACAAAAAGTACACCATTAGTACCTCATTTTTCGAAAGACCTTTATAGGAAACTTTCTGTCCCTTGGATTGAACAGCAATGGAAATATATTGGCTTGAAAATCAAGAAAAGTGGCAGCTACTACAACATTCTGCCTAAACGGGATATTTTTTTTTTTTCTTTTTTTCTTTCTTTTCCACAGATAGCTTGGCACTGGAATATCGTAGAGAGTTTTTCAATGGCTCATTTTAAAGTAAATTAATTGGGTTAAAAATCTATAGTAACTAAAATAAATTATTTCTAAAAGAGAATAAATTTTTTTTACCAAAAACTGCATTTTTGATGTTTACAGTAAAGAACGATCTCTCGCCAATAGTAACTGATATATCGTGGTTACAATTACAGTAAAGAACAAACTTCCTGCCCATAGTATCTAAAATAATATTATAATTTCATGTTAAAGATTGATCAATGATGCCATAATCGTAGGTTGTAGGCAGGTCGTTTCTTACTATTCCAATTAAGATTAGAATAAATGACGATCATTGGAATAACAAACAACTGCATACATTGGAATTAGCTAGCTACTTGATTGTTTGAGAATCGTCTCTCACTATTTCAAATAAGAAAAATCCGTAGGCTTTTTCCTGTGTGTAATCAGTTTATTATTATAGGCAGCGCTAGCAATGCCTGAGTAAATTACAGTAAAGAACGAACTTCAGCCCATAGTAACTAAAACAAGTTTATAATTTTAGACTCAAACTAGTAATTTGTTTGCTTTGGTATAAAATACTGTCATCAGGGAGATTCAAACCCATGCCTCCAATGTGACGGGTGGCTAACACCATTCCTGGTTGCAGCGGTAGCTAGCAACCTAGTAAGAGACGTTACATAAAAGACCGATAAGGCTCATCATAAATGGTGTTTATCAATTATTTTACAGTAAATCTGGGTTGCAGAGGTAACTAGAAACCTAGTAAGAGACGATCACGTCCAATGTTAAGAAATATAAAAACTCATAGCTCCTAAAAAAAGTCAGATCAAAACAAAACGTACACCATTAGAACCGCCTTGCCCGAAACCCCTGTATAGGAAACTTTCTATTATTTGGCTTGAACAGCAAGGGAAATATATTGGCTTGAAAATCAAGAAAAGTGGCGGCTACTACAACATTCTGCCTAAATGGCATATTTTTTTCTTTCTTTTTTCTTTCTTTTCCACAGATAGCTTGGCACTGGAACAACGTAGAGAGTTGTTCAATGGATCATTTTACATTAAAGGACGAACTACTGTTAGTATTACATAAAAGATCGACACAGTTCATTATAAATGGATTTTATATTAAAAAACGATCTTTAGGAGACCAAACAATTACATATATTAAACTTAGTTAGCTGCCTGGTTTTTTGAGGTTCGTCTCTTACTATTTCAAAGAAGAAAAAGACATAGGCTTTTTCCTGTTTGTAATCGGTACATAAGAGATCGATACAGTAAACGATCTCTCGCCCATAGTAACTGATATATGGTGGTTCCAGGGGTATCCGGGTTGCAGCGGTAGCTAGCATCCGGTTTACAGCGGTAGCTAGCAACCTAGTAATCACGTCCAATGTTAAGAAATATAATGTGTACAATGGTTTGTTATTCCAATGATCGTCTTTTAATGTAATACTATACAGTTCGTTACTACAAACTGTTTGATTATAACTTGTGGCTTATTTATGCTTCCATGTAGGTTGCTGCGTAAATTTCTTCTTTTCAAAATTAAATTAGTGACTGTGGCCTAGAATTCGTTCTTTACCATAATCAACTATATCAGTCCTTTATGAAAACCTTACTAACCTATACTATAGTTAAGTGGCCTATAAAATTTAGTATAGGCAAGAGGTATAAACTGTTCCGCAGTTGCCAATCCATACCTTGGAAGCTTTTCGTTAAACTGACAACATTTCTTTTGGATATTGCTATGAAGCTTTGCCAAAGCATTTCTAGCCGACTTTTCAACAGCATCCGCTCTTTCAAAGAGAATTTTAATCTGTAATTTTGAATACTTTTCGTGATCCCGATAAAACATGCGTAAAGTGTTTCTCAATTTACAAAGATCAGCCTGCATTTTTGCCATCTTCTTGTATTTCTGAATGTAATTTTTCCCTTTGTCCTTATGCGTTCTTCGGTACAACCTCGCAGAGAATTTAATTTTTTCATTATATATTTTGCCACCCCAGTATTTACCCATTGTTCTTATGTTTGTTTAATGTATATGTTTCCTTATATAGTTTATTCTATAAAATAATAAGGGAGAAGAAACAGTTAATTGCTCCAAGATCGTATGGGATAATTTTCACACTTTTTTTTTTATCTTAGACACCATATACTGAATGGTAAATTTGTATTAGTAGTTACTACGGTCCTGTGGAGATTAACTTGTCATTCTGCTAAAAAGGATTTAAGTTCAAAACACTGTGTGGTAACGATCGATCTGAAATGATATATGTCTAATTACCTCTTCCAGATTTGCCTCGTTGTTACTCGACACACCAAGATGTCGACCCTAGTGTGGAGAAAATACTCTTTAAAAATAACATAAATATCTTTTTAAATTGCATCTGATTCGTCAACTAGTTTTTAATCGAATAAAATTGCTTAATGAGCCACTTTAAGCTAAAGAAAAACCAAACTAATTTAAAAATTTTCAGGTATATTTTGGTTTGAAGTAAAAAATTAAAATTATTGCTCGGACATCATAAATATTTGTGCGGTTTGTAGTTAAATAATTTTTTTATTTAAAGTTTTTAGGAATTATTCCAGTTTCTATTGACGAATCAGATTTTTTAATACCCTCCCCCCTCAAATTACTGCGTTTTATATTCATATTTCTACATGCTTTTTATAATGGAATTACGTCACATAAGACGTAAAAAGTGAATGCAATATTTATACACGTTTATCTTTCGATAAGATAATTTTATTTTATTTTACTTCTGAGTTTAGGATCGCTAAAGTTATTTTGTAAACTGCAAAAATATTTTTGGTGTCTTTGCAGTAATATCAATTTTTAAATTAAAACTAGAAAAATACCTGAAAATTTTGGATAGTCCTTTACTAGGTCGCATCTACCCCTGCAAACATGGTGGTCGTAACATCTGGTTATGACGTCACACCCGGGTTGCAGCGGTAGCTAGTAACCTAGTAAGAGACGCTTACGTCCAATGTTAAGAAATATTAAAACCCATAACTCCTAAAAAAAGAATCAGATCAAAACAAAAAGTACATCACTAGAACCGCCTTGTCCGAAACCCCTATATAGAAAGCTTTCTGTCTCTTGGCTTGAACAGCAAGGGAAATATATTGGCTTGAAAAGTATGAAAAGTGGCAGCTACTGCAGCATTCTGCCTAAACAACATCTTTTTTCTTTTCTTTTTTTTCTTCCACAGATATTTTCTTCCACAGATAGCTTGGCACTGGAACATCGTGGAAAGGCGGTAGCCAGGTTAAAGCGGTAGCTATAAACCTAGTCTATATAGGCTATTATATTTCTTAACATTTGACGTGATCGTCTCTTACTAGGTTGCTAGCTACCGCTGCAACCGGGATTGCTTTTATGTATCTATTAGTATCAAAATATCGTTCCTTAGAGTTTCGGTTACTATTGAAAAAAGTAGCTATTATTACTATAGAGTTCATTACCATGAACTGTTTGATTGCTTCAAAATTCAAATATCTTTGAAAAGACTGCAGTATGAAAATACATAAAAAAATGCAATTTTTTTGACAAAGTTGATTCTACTTTATAAAGTATTTTATTTTTAATTACAAAAAAGACTAGAGGTTGCAATTTCCTTTAAAATGAGCTATTATATAGCTCTCTATGATTTTCCAGTGCCCAGCTAGTTGAGGAGAAAAAAAAGTGGAAAGAAAAAAATATCCCGTTTGTGGAGAATAACGTGGTTAAAGTCAATTTTCTTGATTTTCAAGCCAATATATTTTCTTTGTTATTCAAGCCAAAGAGCGGTAAGTTTCCTTTATAGGGGTTTTGGACAAGGCGGTTCTAATGGTGTAATTTTTGTTTTGATCTGACTCTTTTTTTAGGAGTTAGGGGTTTTTATATTTCTTAACATTGGACGTGATCGTCTCTTACTAGGTTGCTAGCTACCGCTGCAATCCGGATCCTCCATTTCAAAGGGTCTCTTGCAGTAGCTATGACGAACAAAGGGATGGTGCGGATGAGGACAAGCCCTGGTCGGCCTTCAACAATCGGCTTTTTCAAGAAAAGGACTGTCATTGCTGTCCCAAACAAGATCCGACTTGATGGTCTGAGTGGCCATTGGCCTGGCAAGTCCAACAAAAATAACGCTTCTCGATGCCAGGACAAGAACTGCACGAGTAAAACGAGATTCCTATGCAAAAAATGCAAAGTTGCATTGTGCCCTGAATGTTTCGAGAACTTTCACAGTGTCCGATAAGCCTTTCGAAAGAGTGTTTTCTAGGCGGCGTCCCCCTTTGTGGACAGTAGCATATTTTACCTTTTTATCCTTTTTTGTCAGTTTCTGAATGCATATCTGAAATCTACGTATTTTTCTACATAGGAAAGAACCTTGTCCTGTCAGTTTATCTAAAAAATTGGAAATTCACCCTCGAGAGGGTTAATGTAATTATAAACAGGAAAAAACCTATGGCTTTTTCATTATTGGAATAAGTAAGAGACGACCTGGCTACAATCTACGATTATGACATCATTAATCAATCTTTAACATGACTTAATGAAAAACGTACCATCATTTTCACTGTATCAGAAAACCTTACTGTAGAGGTTTCAAACTCCTGTCTGCAAAAATGTGGAATTTGGTATTTTTTCGCAAAATTCCTTAGACAAATCAAATATCTTTAACAAGACTGTAATATAAAAAGACAAGTGATAAAAGTGATAAAAATGCAGTGTTTTTGAAAGTGATTCTATGTTTTTACTATTATTAGAAAAAGCACTAGAACTTTTAATTTATGTTCAAATAAGCCGTCTCGTACAAATCTAGGACCTCTGGGTCGATCTGATCACCCTTGGTAAAACGAAAAAAAGGCAAATAAACACGCATCCATGATCTTTCTTCTGGCAAAAAATATAAAATTCTACATTTGTGCAGATAGGAGCTTGAAACCTCTACAGGAAGGTTCTCTGATTTTGTGCTTTTCATTAAAATTCTATTACTCTTAGGGGGTGTTTTGCTCTTTTTGTTTGAAAATAGTGTCAATTATCCGTGATATAAAAAGACAAGTTCCAACACGTATGCCCATTATTTACTACCTGCCATTTCAACTCGAGAAGCACTAGCTTCTCGGCCGATTTGGGAATGATGTTATAGGTAAATGAATTATTTACTCATGGACTATCTACTCCCCCTCCCTTCCTGTGCATACGTGCCGGTGCCGGTAAAATAAATTTTAAATCATAATTTGCATTGTGAATAAAAACTGGGATAAAAAACTGTTGGCTAATGTTTATGTTACACGATTGATGCGCTACCCCTCTAAAATTACTATCCCCCGAGGATATTTCCTGCCACAAGTGATCATGGTCTCTGACCTTCCCCTTCCCCCCTCTTTTCCCTTTAGTCCCCTTAGACCCCTCTTCAAACTCCCCCTTACAAACCCAACATATTTTTTTGATTTTTAATCGCGAGACGATCCTCTGCAGACAGCACCATAGGGTAATGCGTATTTCTCAAACAAGAAATAGCGCCATTAGCTGTGCCAATTAATGTAGTCAGTGCCTTAATCATGCACTCTCCCTCATCCAGTGTTTCTACTATTTCTAACAACTTCATGGTGTTAGAATTGTCTCTTCGTGCGTGGGCGTAGAACACTGCAATAGCTTGATGTTCTTTGATTCGGTTTGGAAATCGAGGATCATTCACTTCCACCAGCTTCGCTTCACAGTCCAACGAGATTTTATTGCTCTGCAAGAGGGTGTTTTGGAAATTTTTGAAACTTAAAATGGCCCTATCCCCTGAAACCGTTTCCACTGAATGGTAGCCATGCCATCTACAGTGCTTCATATGATCCTGTAGTTTTATATCGCTACGAAATCGTGACAGGCATGTCGAACAGTAGAAACATACCCCCCTTTTCTTACCCTCCCCTAGAACTCTACTAATGTCTGTAATTGGGTTAAAATAGCCAATTGAATTGGCTAGGTCACTATATGGTGGTGTGTACAGCAGCCAAACCCAGTGTTTGACCAATTCAATCGACGAACCCCTTACTTGAAACACCACTCCCTTCCTTTTTAAATGATCCCCATCTTCAAATTCAGTTTCATACTGAACCACAGTAACGCCGATATTTAAATGTGCATTAGCCCTTTCAAAAATATTAATGGACCTAAGCGTTACTGTGTATTTTCCCTCTAAACAAGTGAAATCTACAATGGGGAAATTGGACCCCTCCTTCCCATGTACAGCACAGTGATCTAAATTCGTCTTGGTAGCGTCATCTTCTAGAGGCTGAAATGCTGATATGAGGAAGGCGTACTTGAAACCTTTTTGATCTGTTTCAAAACAGATCCGCTGTACGTCTTGACAACCTACTAGATCAGGATTATATTTTAAAACTATCGACCTTTCCCCACCTGCCCCCCGCCCCTCTTAAAATAAAATCTTTCTTAAATTTACAGATATTAACACTTAAATTTTCAACATAAAGAACTATCGGCGGGTTCCAATTATCGTTATAATTCTCGAGATGGGCAATAATATGACCGAGACGATCAGAAAAGGCAGACTCAAAAGTCTCAAAATTTAGATAGATAACACGCATCTCAGTGTATGCAAAATTATGGTAGACGTCACTTTTTCTCTCATTAAAATGAAACACTTTAAAACAATAGAAACCTTAATTGAATCCCTCCCCCTCCCCACAATTGAATTTGATTCTCCAGCAGTGCACGAATTCTATCTACATATTCATGCACAATTTCTACGGGGTCAAACACAAAATTACCACACAAAAGCGAATTAAATGGATCTCCAAAGGTTGCAGTGTAGACAACTATTGTATTTAAAATTGAGTTTGACAGTTGAAAGTAGGGAAATGTCGTAAACTGAATATTACTCCCTCCTCCCCCTCCCCCTCTTGTGTATTATCAACATCCCCTCCCCCACCCCACATCCTGTTGTATATTATTATCAACACCCCCTCCCCCACCCCCACCTCCTCCTCTTGTATATTATCACCACCACCTCCCCCACATTGTTCAATAATAGGGCTATGGGAAGGCACTTCATTCGATTGAAGTGTATGTTATTAGGGGCTAGAGGAGGGTTCTCTGTTAATTCCCAGGTAAAATCTTCTAAAATTTGTATTGTGTTTGGACTCAAGTCTCCCCAATCCTGCCCAACTGTGCTATTATCAACATTTAAAACAAATCACTTAAAAAGTCATCAATGTTATCAGGAATAAATTCAAGTGAATTAACGCTGACCTGCTGAGATATTTCATTGTTGTTGTTGTTGTTGTAAAGCCCCATAGGCGCGTCCTCTCCTTCTCCAACTGACGAGCAGGGGGGAGATGGTGAGTATGGAACTAGAATGACCTATAAATGAAAAATAGCTTGTTTTCATAGTGTCTAATTCACCCCTACTGTTTTTTAAAAATTGGATTATTATTTACATGTGCTTAGTAGCATTTGGTTTACTCCATATATCCTGAAAGTTCCAGCTAAATACAATCTAAAACATTACATAGTAGGTATTGATTTTGTTCAAACAAATACCCCCCCCCCAAAAAAAAACATTTCATATTTTCAAGATATTCTGGAAAATGCGATTAAATGGGAACCGTTAACTCTTATTGAATGTCTCCCAAAATCTTGGCAAGTTGTAATTGAAAGTTGTCAACAATATTACGCGAATTAGAATCCATATGTGTAAGACACAAATGGTATAATCTTTGTCCTTCAAATTGAGTGGGTAGAACACAAGTTTATCGGAAAACTATATTTTAAAATCTCTAACACAATTTTACAGTGTTGAAAAAAAAAGCGAAAAGAAAAGGCCTAGAAAGATGTAATAAATAGGTAGAAACAAGAGGCATAACTACTCAAATTTGCAAACCCCGGCTGTAGTTGGGTACCGAACGGAACTGGCATAGCATGCTGGAGAGCAGCCTACTGACCTAGCATAGGTGGGGCAGCTTTTAAAGGCCCATGGAGAGCGGATGGGCAAGCGATGTCACAATCCTGCGCAGAATTGGCTGCGGCTTGGACAGGCAACACTTGTTTGGGGGGCTTCGGCCAGCGATCATATTGCGTAACTGTCACCTTCGCAGGGTTTGCATCATCCTCCCTTGCTCTCTTCGATGGAAGGGCTGTATATTCATCATAATTGGCCTCAAAGAAGAAAAAGTTAGTATCGAAATAATTTTTCCCTTTTTTACAGAAGGAAAATTAGTAACTATATTTTTGTCTAGAAAGCATCTATCACTAAGAAGTTCCCACTCCCCCCCCCCCTTTTCAACAAAGCAAAAAGTAAAATTTACGAGCAATATACTATGCTTGGAAATCATAATTTTTATTGTACAACTTGTGAGAAAAATAAAAGTTGTACAACCATTAGTTTGTAGTCTTAGGATAGAAATCAATGTTTCTATTTTTACCTTTCAGAAAAAATTTCAAATGTTCTCGTCTATAGGCTTTAAAATAGAAAAAAGATTGTTAAACCAGTAGCTTATAAGCCTAAATTTACGATCTTAGATGTAAATGATATTCAATTTACACATAATAAAGCTATCTTTTTGTTTGAAATCCCCGACCCTCTGACTGCCTAACGCGAAGAAACAGTTTTTTTTCTTTTACAATGATGGCGATAGAATTGAGGCATGCCCCCCCCCCTTTTTACATAATGTCCTTAAAATATTTGTTAGCAATCATTTTGTTTAGAAAGCATTTCATTCTTCCATACAGGTTGTGTTGGCCTTGCTTAATTAATACAATTTCTTTCTGCGTGCAAATGTTTTGATTTGACGGGAAAAACAATCCTTTTGGCTAGACCGCTATCATAAACATGCAGGAAGTGCAATTGTAGGGTGTCAGCTTATTATAACCTTGCGGAAATGTATTGTCAAGTTAGTGACGGCTTAAATGGAAACGGTATATTAATAGCTAAGGGTTGTCACTTTAGATAGAAATATGGAAACCAAGAATTTTATCGAAAAAGAGAATTATTTCTATTGCAAGAATTAAAGTCGTAAACAGTGGGGGAGGGGGGGTTACATGATTAAAAAGAGCATATCTTATAGTCTTCTAACGACTATAAAGATAGCATGGTGGAGTTTGTATTAGAG
The DNA here is from genome assembly GCF_049724085.1 of Artemia sp. Qi Xiang Cuo. NCBI lineage: Eukaryota > Metazoa > Arthropoda > Branchiopoda > Anostraca > Artemiidae > Artemia > Artemia sp. Qi Xiang Cuo. The sequence continues at coordinate 5,499,121 of NC_142811.1, forward strand.
TGGGAGGGGGGATTTACCTGAATATACTGGAGGGTGACCAAAGAAAATAATTTTATTTTGAAAATAAAGAATGAAAGTGTACTCACATTGTAAATCGATGTCGCCAATGCTTTTAGCTCCTCAAAAATTTCTGGTGCTCTATCCATTCTGCATTTAAACTTACTGATAGTTTAATGACAGTGCTGAATCGTTATATGTGAAATACCAAGAGCAAATTGTTGGTTATATAGGGAAACAATTTGTACCCCACTCTCTTTTTGACTTATAAGGAGATGTACCTGACTCTTTAGACAGCTGAAAAAGATGCATAAACCTCATGTTTCCCACTCTCATATCATAAAATTCTCCCTACCGTTAAAGCGTATTCGCAAACTTTGCCCCAAAGACAAAACTCTTGGAAACAACAAATAAATCGACCATGAAAGTACATCAAAGTGAGAAATGTCCCTCTTTTTCATTCTCAGTGACAAAAACCATAAAAACATGCATAAATTGCTGTTGACATCCAAGAAAAACAACAAATAAATTGACCAACACTCATAACCATCCATGAAACATCATTCAAAGTGAGAAAAATCCTGTTTTTTCATTCTCAGTGACAAAAACCATAAAAACATCCATAAATTATGTAATCGTCGGAAATATTATGTAATCAATTGACAAAAACCATGAAAACATGCATAAATTGCTGTTGACATCCAAGAAAAACAACAAAAAAATTGACCAACACTCATAACCATCCATGAAACATCCATCAAAGTGAGAAGAATCCTGTTTTTTCATTCTCAGTGACAAAAACCATAAAAACATGCATAAATTGTTGTTGACATCCAAGGAAAACAACAAATAAATTGACCAATACTCATAACCGTCCAAGAAACTTCGATAAAAGTGAGAAAAATCCTGTACCATAGAGACACCATAACACCATAGACACCAATCCTGTATCCTGTACCTAACACCATAGAGAGTTGTTTAATGGCTCATTTTTAATTAAAGTAAAGAACGAATAGTAAAGCTTATAATAAGCTTATTAAACTTATAAAGCTTATTAAGAGATTGGTTACGTAAAAGATCTATAATTTCTTTGCTTCCGTTTTGACCTATATAGGATATCAATTCCATAGTTTTATACATCCTAGAAAGGAAAATCTTAGTCTTAAGGCCCTTGCAATATTCATGAGCTGTTTTTTTAACTTTATGATTGATAACCTTCATAATATCCCGCCTTGCTAATCTATCAAATGTTAATTTAGCTATCTCTGGCAGGTCGGCATAAAATTCATTGTAAAATTTTGTAATGCGGAATACATTGTGGATTGTGTCATTACTTATCAAAATTTTATCGCTGGATGTTAGATTACGAATTATAATTTCGACCTTACTACGAAAAATAGAATTGACTTTTTTAAATATCATTTGAAAACAATGTGCACTAGTTTTTAATTGCGTAATTAGCCACTTTAAGCTAAAGAAAAAGCAAAATATTTTAAAATTTTCAGGTATATTTTTGGTTCGAATTAAGAAATTAAAATTATTGCTCAGACATCATAAATATTTGTGCCTATTTAAGGTTTTTAGGAATTATTCTAGTTCCAATTGACGAATCAGATTTTTTAATACCCCCCCCCCAAATTACTGCATTTTATATATATGTCTACGTGCTTTTTATAATGGAATTACGTCACATAAGACGTTAATAGACCGCTTATGACCAAGACCAATGATTGCAAATTTTTTGCTAGGAAGTTAGCCTTTGGGTTCTATTATGAGAAGAAGGGTACTTAACCCCCTAAAAAAGTGTTTCACATCAATGCGTTCAAAATTTCTCTGACATTTGCTTCAAACTCAATGAATGAATATTTAAATAATTAGGAATTTTACCTCAGATTTCCCTTCATTAGGAAGAACATGTAAAAAAGAATAAATATAATATAAATTGGCAGTATTATCATCGTCATCATCAGTTTATTAGAAACTCATAAGAAAACTGGGCAGGGCCCAGAAAATGCAGGTTTTGTTTTTTAAGTACAGCTTACGGATGTATTCTGCAGGGGTTTCTGTGGTCACAGGTTCACTTTTCGAGAAGTTTTGTTCCATAAAAATGTCCGATTTGTTACAAATTTCCGCAATCTGTAACAAACCTGCGATCGAGGGGACTTCTTCTGGCTCAAAACTAAGGAATGGCTCAAAAGCTCAAATTCTGGCTCAAAGGCAGAGCAACCTAATTGCCATTGCAAGTCTGAAACAGTTTAATCATTTCCAAAACTTTGTCACTCATAGCAACCTTCGTAGACATTCGAACAAGACAGTTCCCTTCTACTCACAGGATCCCCTCTTTTGTCTTTTTTTGGAAAAACTGGGCTCCTCTCTTCGCGAATTCATCACGACCTTTCGCAATTTTAACTGCACGTGAGAAAAGCTTTAATACGGCATTCCAAATGCGTTTACCAGCCATCACAAGCACTCAGAAATTTAACCAACACAGCAAATCCAAAATCATTGTCTGTATTTTGCAGCGGTAGTTTATTATCGATAGGTAATATTTCAAGGTCACTTGCGTGTTTGATAAACATATTTTGAATGTTATATGCTGAGTGAAGGCCGGTAAATAAATCAAGAAAATCGTTGGATCCAGCTCACCTATTCCCTGCGATTTAAGGGAGATCCTGGCAGATATAAGGGCATTACTTTTTAGATGGAGTAAGCTCCCCTCTTACGTCGGATATGATAGTTTACTTCAAATTATTATACTTTATTTTGAAAAGCCAACACACTGAAAAAGCTCCTTCTCTAAAAGCACTGTTCTGCAAAGTCAAATTTTGATTTGAATACTCGGGCTTGGGGGGGTGGTAGCCCCCCCCCCACTTCTTACCGTTAGGATAGCGCTAGATATTGTTTTAAGAATGAACAGAAATTAAATAGAAAGTACAACTATTTTTCTTAATGGAATTAGAGAGTGATATTAACACCCAAAACCAATTGAAAATACTGTATTCTGTTAATTACGTGGGCTGCTCCCTCCTTAACTCCCGTTCTTCAAGCTAAAGTTTGAAGTTTTGTTTCCAATGCTTTAAGAATGACTGCTCAAACACAAGTAAATTGGAATGGGATAAAAAGTATTTTCCCAATGCCACAAGAATTGAAGTTCTTATTAATGGGCATTATTCTTCAAACGATAAGTCTTCAGTTCAAATTTTATAAAAGACAATCAGTAAGTATACACCACAGTAGACAGAATATAGCAGTATGATCATTTTCTATCTCTCCCATTATAAAAACCCGGACAGGGGTGCGAGTGGAAAGAAACAGGCTAAACAAGCTAAGGCAGAAAGAAGTGGGAGGAGCTTTTTGTTCACGATGACCAGAAATGATCTGCGATAAGCTTACTGGTATATTCAGAAACAGGCTAAACAAGCTAAGGCAGAAAGAAGTGGGAGGAGCTTTTTGTTCACGATGACCAGAAATGATCTGCGATAAGCTTACTGTCTATAAACTGTAATATACACATAGTAAATACACATTTCTTATAAAAATGTTTTGCCACGAGGTTATATCAATATCTCGACCAACATTCTATACTGTGTCCTACACAATTTAGATTCTGTAGTGGCTATACTACAGAGCCAGTTGTAATTCACTTTAAAAGTATTGTATATTCAGCTCATAATCTTGAGCAAAAGTTTGGGCTATTTTCTTCGCTATTATTAAGACTTTGACAATATAAGCCATAGAGTTTTGCATAGTGCTTAACCTAACACCTGCTTAACCTGACTGCTAACAGACAAATTGAGATAAACTTAGATCAGCACCCCATCACTGATTATTTTGATCTTCTAATCTATTTTTTAAACTATTCAAGAAAAAAATCAGCTTTTCGAATGAAAGTAAAGAGTGATATTAAAACCAAAACGAAGATAAAATGTTCTGTATATTAGGAAGGCAGCCTAATACTCCTGGCCTTTAAAATAGAAGTTTATAGTACTCTCCTGAAAACACTGGCCAATGCAAATAACGCAGTTATTGAGTAATTGCATGTTGTTGCTGAGAAATCCTTTACTAAAAAAAGAAAGAAAAGGATTTTAAAAAGGATTAAAAAGGAATTACAAAAGGATTTGTATATATGGAAAATACTCCAATTCATATTGGAACATTTCAGAATGCCATTATATAAATTGCCAATTCTATCATCCAATTAACATTAAAAAAAACAACTTAGGATGAGTAATAGAGAAATAAAGTGAAAAAAGTAAAGAAATGATTAAACTGTTTCAGACTTGCGATGACAATTAGGTTGCTCTGCCTTTGAGCCAGAATTTGAGTCTTTGAGCCAATCCTTATTTGTGAGCCAGAAGAAGTCCCCTCGATCCTAGATGAAAGTACTGAGATTGTTACACGCAAGATTGCAGAAATTTGTAACGAATCGGACATTTTTATGGAACAAAACTTCTCGAAAAGTGAACCTGTGACCGCAGAAACCCCTGCAGAATACATCCGTAAGCTGTACTTAAAAAAAAAAAAATCAGCATTTTCTGGGCCCTGCCCAGTTTTTTTGTGAGTTTCCAATGAACTGATGATGACGATGATAATACTGCCAATTTATATTATATTTATACTTTTTTATATGTTCTTCCTAATGAAGGGAAATCTGAGGTAAAATTCCTAATTATTTAAATATTCATTCCATGAGTTTAAAGCATATGTTAGAGAAATTTTGAACGCATTGATGTGAAACACTTTCTTAGGGGGTTAAGTACCCTTCTTCTCATAATAGAACCCAAAGGCCAACTCCCTAGCAAAAAATTTACAATCATTGGTCTTGGTCATAAGCGGTCTATTAAAGTGGTTTATTCTTATGCCATTGATGTGTCCTTTCAAGGATATATAAATTTTTCAAAAGTTCTCACAATTTTTGATCAATAATATTTCGATTGTTTTCGTGCCAAAATTCTAGAATTTGACATTTTTGTGTGGCTTGATGTCTTTTTATTTAAAAAGAGCATTAAATCTTTGAATTTTCGTTCGAATGAGCCCTCTTTTAATAATTTGGGTCTTGTTGACGAACTACCCCATGTTACCTACAAATATCTGCCAGGCCACAGTTCCACTCGTTTGATGTAGTTTTTTCTCTGTTTTTTTATTTTCCTTGTTTGAAGTGCTTCTGTTCTATTTTGCTCTGACTTTTTTTTGGTAGCGGATTATAACTAAATTATTATTTCTACTGACTAAAGTTATTCTTTAAAACCTTATTAGTGCGAACCGTTTGGTCCAAAGCTCTCTTGAATGTGAAGGAGGCTGCTATTAACTCCTTCAACCCCTATTTTTCACATTTAAGCTTACATTTACACAGACATGATTCAAAAATGGCAAATCGTCCATGAAAAAGGAGAGATTCTTAGGAGGAGGAACTTCTAAGAACCCCAAATAGTTCTTAAGAGGGGGTTATCAATTGTCAAAATTAATTATGGGGTCATTGCTTCCACGGTCTCCTATGAGACTTCTTCGAATAAATCGTTTTTTACAAGAGCAACACGCATGGACGCCGGCAGGGGGGTAAGGAGGCAATACCTTCCATCCTTCCCTTTCCGGGTAACAAGGAATCATTAAAACTGTATATACATAAAATGGGAATTATTCTCATGTAAAGTTTGTAGTTTGGTCAAAAACTAAGCTCCGGGTATAATTTACTGCCCTCCCCTCCCAAGTAAAATTCCAGGGGGTGCTAATGATGTATTTTTTCAACACTCAATATTTTGCGTCACTCAGTATATTAATTCATTTTTTATGTTGCACAGGAAAAAAAATTCCGAAACAAGAAGAAAGATATTCCCCAGCAGTGCTTATCTTACAGGGTTAGTCCAAAATTATTCCTGGTAACAAAAAGATATTACAGATTATTTTCGACCCTTCCTCCCAACCTCTATCTATATTTATATGATGGGTCACGGTGCGCTTGAAATTATAAATTCGCTTGTGAGGCTGTAGAAACACCCACCCTACCCCACCTAAACAAGTGTTCACCAGCCGTTATCCATCATAACTGATGAGCAATTATACGCCACTGTACGTAATTTTATCAAACCTCAACTGAATTAACTTAACTAAATTAACGTCGAAAATATGTCTCACAATTTATCGTTTAATTCGTGTGGAATACATGCATCCTCAGGAACAAACGGAAGGCATTACTTTATCTGAACCAGGGAAGCTCAATACATTATTCTTTGTAATTTTACGATGATTGTCTATCTCAAAACTTTCACTCAATCTTAATCCGGCCCTCTTTGGTCCGAGATCATTGTTTAACACCACAAAAAGGCAAGAAACGCCACTTTTTTGTGGCATAATCTTTTGAATGAGTTTCCTCCTAAAATTCTAGTATGAATGGTTTGATCTTAAAACCTGTGGGAAAAAAAAATCTCGGTAAAAAAAACAACAACAAAGTTTGCAATTTTGTGTGTAAGTGATTGAAACCTCTGCAATAGAGTTCTTATGCTTAAGAACACTAAGTGGCATCCTTAATTTGGTGCTTATATAGTGTTTATCCCCCTTTTTCTAAAATAATACAAATTTTCTCAGGCTTGTATCATCTGGTTGGTAGCATTAAAGTTAATGAATTTTATAGATCTGAAGTCACCATAAGAATCTTATTATATTGATGTTTGTATTGCTACCAAAATCTTTCAAATTTTTGGCTACTAGATGCACGAGCTGCTCCTTATTTGGACTTTTTTTTTTACCACGAACTGCTAGACAAAGAAAATAACTTCTACTTGAATATGGCCTTGATCACGATTCTAAATATGTAAAACCAACCGCTGGTATCCAGAATATTTTTTTACTTAAAAATCGGAAAGCAGTTTTTGCCGTTTGATAAATGTCACTTATTTGCCGTTTGTTAAATGTCAGGTTTTATTTTCAGCAGATGACAGCAGAAAATGTCATCTTTGCCGTCTGTTAAATGTCAGTTAATTGCCGTCCGTTAAATGTCAGGTCTTATTTTCAGCAGATGATAGCAGAAATTGTCACCTTTGCCGTTAGTTAAATGTTATTTATTTGCCTTCTGTTAAATGGTATTCCTTATTTTGAGCAGATGACAGCAGAAAATGTCATCTTTGCCGTCTGTTAAATGTCAGTTAATTGCCGTCCGTTAAATGTCAGGTCTTATTTTCAGCAGATGACAGCAGGAAATAAGCCTCCGAGGGAAATTTTGACTTGAGATTCAGATCGAGTATATTCAGTGCTATCAAATGGGATGATTCTCCTCAAGTAAGTCCTTTGGAATTAGGAGTTTCCAGCTGACTAATTTTATTGCAAAGAGATGGCGTTGCGATAAAAAGATATTCAGCAACTAAGACTTCCTCTAACTTTAAAGTCAAATTATGTATTTCTACATAAGATCTGAGACCACATTGGCTATACATGACGTTTGACAAAAAATGTTAATGATAATTATAATTACGAAAGCAAACGGGGGTGATTTGTACCAAGTAAAAAAAAAAAAAACGAAAAGACAGCAAATATTTTGGCAAGGATTTCAGATAAGGAATAAAAAAAAGGTACAGATAAAAAAGAAAAAGACTAAATTTGTTTTCTCTTCCTTTATTTAAGCACTGAGGACGACCTTGTCCAAAATATTTGCTTTGTCTTTTCGTTTGTTTTGTTCTTACTGGCTGAACATCACCCTTGTTTAGTTTATATATTGTTTAAAATATATTAGACTTTCGTTTTTATTTATATATACTTGGGTAAATATAGGCCAGATATATTCACTAGAAATAATCAATTTGTACAGATTCCATTTGGTTGCCAGGCTTAACCATAAATTTCAACCATGATGTTTAAGTGTGTGTATTTTGTATGTTGAAAATTTGCTGTTGCGTCTTTAAGCTGTTTACCCCCCAGGATTAAGCTATTTTAATAAAGTTAAAACGCAGGTGCTATATCCTTCAAAAGCATAACTGCTATATGTCTTTTTCACGTGTCTTTAGATAAGAGTTTTAATCGAAGAATTTGTAAGAAGAATGTGGGCTTTATTTCTCTAGCTTGCTGTGATCTCCTAAACACACTTATTACCATTTTTCCTGCTTTAAATCGCAAATTTCTCAAAACTCTTTCAATGTAATGTGAATTAAGAAATAGAAATATTTGGAGTTCCTCAGCTATATCTCCTACCATTGCAACTTCATCAGTGGGTATCTTTTTAGCTTGCTTTGAATTCGTATGACATTTTTTTTACCTTCCTTGGTTGTCGTTTCCTTAGAAATGTCGTTAGATTGTCGTTTAGATTGTCGTTTCCTTTGACGTGCTATTTAACATAATATCCATTTTTGCTGTATCCAGCTGCAGCAATTTTTAAATTCAGGTATCAAAGTCTAGATGTATTCCATGTTTCTATGTTATATTTTCTAGCCTTACAACATCGTCGTTAAACATCGCTGTACTCAGGGTTGCTAATTTTTTTTTTAGCTTGTTTTGATTTTACCACATTTCTTTAGATTCCTTGGCTGGCTTTTCCTTAGCTTGCTTTTGACCACCTGAATACCATAATCTCCATTTTCCTGCATTCAGCTACAAAATTTTTTGAATTGAGGTATTCTGAACTAAGGCCCAGAAATATCCGCGGTTCATGAACTGTTTTTACCGTAATTGCTACACCGTCAGAGAGCATTTTATCAGTGGGTATGAGTGGATTCTACCGGAAGTCTTCAGGATACGACGGAGGAGCGACGATTGGCTTAGAAGATTGAATTTAGTTGGGGAGGAGAAGGTAATTTATTGGCATATTGTGAAAAAAAAATGACTAAGCAATGCGTTAAGGAAGATTTGGTAAGTACAAAGGTAGAGGTAAGTACTCTTGTTTCTTGTGGGCCAAATGCCGGTGTTATTGATTATGCATTGGTAGTCGTGATGTTCACTTCCTGTAATATAGATATATCCATAAATGGTGAAAATGGAGAAATTTCCCCATTCAGTGAAAATGGGAAAATAAGACCATTTTCCGGTAAAACTCTATTTCCTACGTTCTAAGCTTTTTAATATTATTTTTCTCTCCCATTCTACGTGTACATACCGAACTTTAGCAACAAGGTGGTTACAATACGATTGGACTGACGAAGAGCCGTCCCCTTCGTATGGCCAGTTTTGGTTCTCACAACCCGGGTCGGGAAAAGTGTTCCCTGGTCAAACAAGCAAAAAAACGTGCTAAGTTGTAATATAATATCTGGAAGGAATCCGATAGGCCCAGAACTGGAGTGACCTTCCAACTATTTCGTTGCACAGAGAAGGACTACCTAAATCTAACGGAAAAACTGAAAAGCCGAAGAAGATGATAAGGTTTCAGAGCAAGCCTCAAAAAACCCGAAAGTGATGTGGAAGTACTTTAAGAGATTTCAGTCCAGTGCAAAAACGTGCTCATCTGACATTCTGGAAGAGGAGTGGTTAAGGCATTACTGTACAGTTTTTGGTTCCAAAGATCCGAAGCTTGAACGGGATTGTAATAAATGCCTAAACAAAAAACTCAAAACCTTATTAAAAGTGCGAAATACCTTTGAAATATCTAAATTAGCTGTAGCTAAAACAGTTTGTAAGTTAAAACGTGGAAAGGCGCCTGGTCTCGATGGTATTTGCCCAGATAACCTAAGTTATGGCACTGACCTTTTGTTTGAGCATATCACTCTTCTGTTCCAGATGTATTGCGATTGCGGTATGGTCTCCAGCTCATTTTGTGCTGGTATTATGTCAAATCATCCCAAAAAAAGAAAAAAAAAATCAGTGCACAGGATATAGACCAATAACCGTTTCAAGTGTTTAAGTCCTCGAGCTACTTGTCCTTCCAGAAATTTTGGGGAAGTGTAGGTTGAATTATCGTCAGTTCGAATTCCGCCGAAACCTGAGTTGCGCGTTTGTAAATAGGCTTTTAAAGAAAGCTATTGACAAAGCCCACAGAATGGGATCCTCCCTCTTTATGTGCAGCGTAGACATCTCAGCTGCATTCGATGCAGTTGTGCAATCTCAGGTGTTCCTGAAATTACTCGAGCTCATGTCGTGGCACTTTTTTCTGGTACTCAGACAGTTTTGTGAAAATTAGACTGACAGGGGATCACCTGGGCAGACCGATTGGACTTGTTCGAGGTGTTCGACAAGGATCTGTGTTAAGCCCTATCCTGTTTAATACCCTGACATTCGGAATAACAAAAAACGTTACTCGAGGATTCAGCATCAATCTATGCAACCTCAGCCTGCTTTCGTATGCTGACGACCTGCTGATGTTAAAGCTTCAACCTTATTTCTGTACAAGAAAATATTGACCGCCTGATAAATGGTTACAAAAGTAACGGTCTAAAGGTGAACCCGCTAAAGGCGGAGTTTGTGGAATTTTGTCCCTCGGCAAGCAAGAAGCAAAGCAGTGGCCGTACATATGTGATGTTCTACAAATGAAAATTTCCCTGGAAATACCGTGAAATACCTGGGAATAATTTTCGGTCAAGTTGTTCGAAATTATTGTAATCGTCAAAATTATCAAGAGTATTTGTCCAATCTATGGGAAGATTGTCTCTCTGAAGTTTAGCCTAGACAAGAAGATTCTTGCAAAGCTATACCCAGCGGTTGGCCTCCCTCACTTGCTTTATACATCTTCATTATGGGATTGGTTCCCGCAATCTGACAGACTAAAACTCCGGTCTATATACAGAAATACCTCAAGTTTTTGCTTCGATACCCGCTCTACGAGAAAAACACATTCGTCCTAAGACCTCAAAATATGGTAGACCCATGTGTCGTTGTGCCGTCTACGGAAAAAAGGGCAGAAAAAAAGGGCGTTTAAAACAATGATCGAGTTTTTGACTTTAAATATGATCTGAGAATGTAAATAAAGCAGATACGACTTAAGTTTGTTTTCTGGTTTTGAGTGTTCCTGTTTTTTTCCTTTTCTTCTTTTGTATTGCTCCAGTTTTTCTCTTTTTTTTATGAGCGGTAAAAATAAAATTATTATTATTATTATTGTTATGTGTTGCCAGATTATCAAAATGGCGTGTCCGCGATATCTCGGGAACGGCTTAGAGTGTCGCATTCTAACCCGACTACTATATAGAGAAGAAAATAGAACAAAAAAAAGTAGACAATTTTTTTCTCTAGTACACTTTTCAGTCAAACCACTCAGAATAAAAACCCTATCTACCGTGGAATAACGGTAATAAAGGATAGTTAATATCCTTTCTATTCGTTCCTAAGTCCTGGCTGTAGAATCTTGTTCCTTTCTAGCTTCTTAAACAGCCACTGAAAAAAATATTTCCAAAGCACTGCTGAAGTTATTTTGGGATATTAATTACCATGTTTTCAGGATTTAGCTAGTCATCCTCAGTATTACCTGCTATCTTTGTGTTTGATGTGATTATTCCCTTTAGTTTCTGTTTCTTTTGCGTTAAGTCAGTTCATTAATACTAATTTCTTTTAGTTTTTAATTTGAACCATCATATGACTTTGTTTCTGCTCGTTTTAGGTTTTAATACGGATATTTATTTTTCTTTTAAAGTTTTTTTGGATTTTTTTTTTATATTATTTCCCGATAAAACAGTTCTTATCAAAGTTCTATCATGACAGAAATATCAAAATTTAGTTTACAGATTTCTTCGGTTAATACAAGTCGTGAGGTGTTCTTGTGGCTTCACATTTTCCTGCATAACTTAGCTTTTCTTTTTCACCCTCAGAACAAGGGCACATACCTCTCATTTAATTTTTGACTGGTTCACCTAGATGTACAAAGTTTGGCGGAAATATTCTAATAGAGGGCACGGATACTCTCAATTATACTAGGGAACCTTAAAAATGACCCTTCAACTGGAAGACCTACAGTTTTAAAATTGGGGGAAATGTGGTTTTTGGAGGAAATATGCTAACTTTTAGGAAGAGTTTAACCAATCTTTCTTCACCAGTGAAATTCTTAGGAACGTCCCTCTGAAAAATACTTCGGGTGGCCATCCATCTATTTGTGGTAAATTATGGATTTACTAAGTAGAAGAAAAATAATAATAAAATTTATAATAATTAATTCTGCTTGAATTTCAGCTAAGGCTTATACGCAGGAGGAGCTCCTGAAGTGCCTCCTCCCTCTCCCTCATATTATTTTAATTTTCCTTGTAATTTCTTTTGTTTTCTATATAAAATGTTTATTCCTATGCTGTCCAAAAATACCATCCCATGCTAAAATATCAATCTGCTATGAATACGTTCCCGTGTACGAGAACGTACACGTAAACTTATACGTTCCTAGCCCTGCTCCTAGCCCTAAGAGACAGAGAAAGAGAATATCAAAATAATTACAATTGTCAAGTTTTGTATGGATAAGACACGTGCCCAGGAAGGGCACATGTGACGCAGTCCTCCCCCCGGATCTTAAAAAGTCTCACGGGTATAAAATCAAACACCTATGGAGTTTTCATGTACATAATTTGTTTTGTTGAGGAAACTTCAAAGACCCTGTGGAATGAATTCCTATGAATCCATGCGCTGAAAATTGTTGCACTGTGCATTGTTACACATACACCTTTTTGATAATTCACACACTGTGATCCTTTTATTTTCTAGAAATATCACGAAATCGGATCCTTCTGAAACTCGCTCCGAAAAATCTACAGCGATCATTTAACAGAAATGTATCACTGGGTGCCTATATTCTCTTTATACAACCGGCGCGGAAGAGGTGGATGCTACCCTACCCCCCACTCATGGGCACAGGCAGGGAGGAGGTAGGGGGCCTTGGCTCTGGGAAATTTGGGACTATAAATTAATTACAAGGAAACCAAAATAAAGAGAGCAGAATAGGGAAAAACCATACAAAAAATGTGTGTTGCTCCATTGTTGGCTGCCTGTCAATAGATTTTGACCCTTAACAAGGAGAATTTACGTTCTAATTTGTGACTGAGTGATCCGTTTCCAGTTTTCTAAACATTTTTTCTATATGATTTGGTTAGAGTAGCAAAAAAAAAAAAAATCAAATTCTTCATAGTAATAAATGGTAAGTAAATAACGATCCTTGTCAATAACGAAAGTATAAGAGCCTATCTGTTGATAATATTCAATCAAAGAATCGGCTTTTTATGGTGATTCTAAATATATATTTATTTTATTAGTAATTATGCACTTGTTAGTACACAAGAAACTTCGTATAATTAAAGAAAACACAAAAAAATAACTTAATAAGGGACAATTTTGGCAAAAATATACTGCCAACTTTTGCTTGCATTGCAAGAGTACTAATGAACAGATATATGAAGCCACTATAATCAGAAATGTTTCCCTTAAACGGAATGCTGGGAATTTTTGTATTTCCCCCCTGAACCAATACGTTTTTTGTGTTTTATTATCATTTTTTTCCAGGAGTGATTGTATTCATCTAGTTGTCACTTTGAAAAAGATTTAATTTTTTACAGTTATGAAGCATAAAGGTGTCTAATATAGTAGTTTTTAGTATTCAAAATTAAATTAAGAATATTGAATTAAAAAATTTTATCTGATTTTCTTAATCTTAGTTTTTATGTTTTACTGTAAACAAACTACTTCGGTAATGTGTTACTTTTTATAAACACTGAGTCTAAAGGCATTAAATATTTTGATGTTTGATGACCAAGTTAAAAACTATCCGTCCAACACTTCTGCATTGCTCGACAGAACTGACGCTGACAGAACTGAACTGACGACAGAACTGATTGCTCGACAGAACTGAACTGACGACAGAACGACAGCTGGGAGTTTATATCTTAGTTTTTGTTAGTAGAATGGGGGGTGCTACTCCGGGACGAACCACGTGGTTTATGGTTTTCTCAGTGAGAATGAAAAAACAGATGAAATTCTCACTTGAAAAACCATGAATTTTGTCGCATTTATGGTTGTTTTCATGGATGGTTATGTGTGTGTTGGTCGATTTATTTGATGTTTTTCATGGATGTTTAATTCTCGGATGTCAACATCAAATTATGGATGTTTTATGGTTTTTGTCAGTGAGAATTTGAAAAACATGAATTTTCTCACATTTATGTCTGTTTTCATGGATGTTTAATGGTTTTTGTCAGTGAGAATTTGAAAAACAGGGACTTTGTCACATTTATGGATGTCAACAGCAATTCATGTTTGTTTTATGGTTTTCTCACTGAGAATGGAAAAACAGGAATTTGCCAAATGTTATGACTTTCCCGGAAACAGTTAGATCACGTGTTTCCTTCTCAGCCAATCAGCGAGTCGGTTACATCCCCCTTCTCAGCCAATCAGAGACGTGCTTACATATTATCGGCGGTGGGAATATAAGGAGCGGGTTTTTTTGCTATAGTTTTATTAGTCTGTGATTAGAATTCAAAGGAGTGAGAAGAAGAGTTTTGACTTTACTCATTTGGTTATATATTTGTGTGTGTGTGTGTTGATAAAGGCGAGTGGACTGTTGACCATATTAGAAGGTGAGAGTGGAGTTGATGAGAAGATTGCAATATCACCAAACACTGCGGTGGAAATCACGAGAGGATCATTGCTATGTTTGGAATGGGATGCTGTATATGCAAGATATGTGATATCCTTGAGCAAATTTAAAATGGAGGATCAATTATGTTTCGCCGCTAAAGTTGATATAGCACACGTGAATAGACTTCAATGTGCTTTAAGTGCATTGGTGAGACATATTGAAGACAATAAACAGTATCGCTGAGTGTACATGCTATGTATTATTGATGTTGTTGTTGTAATTATTCAATAAAATTGTTTTGAAATCGAAAATGTTCTCTTTCTTGTCTGGTTAGGGATAACGACTCAGGGTCAGTCTAGAGTCAGCAGTTGGAGTGAAAAGACTGAAAAATAAATAAATTTGAGACAGAGAGAATTAGATCAAATCTAGTGTTTATGGAAAAACATTTGATTTTGGATGATGATTTTCTCGAGTTATAACTTAAACGCTGGGTATTCTCTTGACAGGGAACAATAGACAATATAATGAGGAGTGATTCTCACCCAATGGACTATTGTATGAAACTTTTAAAATGTGATTCAAATGCTTATAGTCAATTTATTGATATATTAATTGGAACAAAGCAGAATCATATTGTGCATATACTTTTGAAAACATTGCCAATGGATTCAATGTAGATGGCTCCCCCATCATTCGAAAGAGGTAACGTCACAGAGCTACTCCGCTCTCCCCCATTTCCCTCCACCTTGAATTTATCGAACGAATAGAATCAGTTTCGTGTTAGCTGTGAGTGAGTTGACATCGGAAACCAAAAAATGTTCTATATATGTCCATTGTGCATGTACACTCTTGGCAGTTGGAATCAATGAGAGAATTGTACAATTATTGATGACTATAGTGAAAAGTGTAAATTATGTAATCCTTGTAAATTACATAGAGGCTATGCAGTACAAATTAAAGGATGTAATTCATGTCTTGGGGAGATTTGTGACTCTCACCCTAGAGGGCACAAGTGCTCCAATTGTCATTATGAAACATGTTATCAGTGGGAGAATACTTACCCTGCTGTGATTTGAAAGAATCCCAAACGTGATTTCAGTTTATTTCTACGAGATTGGTATCGTCGTGGATTTAAATTATTCTGGGAAGATGAATATGGTATAAGATTAAACTGTTGGAATAACAATACAATATTGTTTCTAAGTCATCGCTGTGATGACAACGCCAACTAAGACTATAAACCATGTGATTTTTATTTGGCTGTGACGGACTGTGATGCACCATTTGAAAACACTGTATGTGAAATTGCTTCAAATAGACAGATTGAAACTCACGAATTTCAGAATATGAATGCAAATAGTATAATTGACTATACAAAGAGATATGATAAGAGTGAAGTTACATTGTACTGTAGAAAATGTGACACTGACATTGCAGTCAATCAAGATCAATATACAGTGAATACAGATGATTTACCAGCATTAGTGGTTCACGACAGTTGCCTATACATCGAAGATGAAGAAATCTAAAGTGAAGATTTAAAGACATTTTTTTATATATACATTTTATTAAAAAACGAATTCACAAAAATTTTCTAAGTACTTTACTCTTAGGGCACTGAAATCAATGCTGTATAGGTCTGAGAGGATATTTTCCTCTAGAAAGTCGTTCAGACGGGGATTGTCACTATAAATGTGGAGAAACTGCTTGTAAGTATAGCCACGACATCGGAACACAAAATATAGTAGTGCATGGAAGCCGCAGCTTTTAGTCGTTAGATCCTACACCCTCTTCCGATTTTGAATAATAGTTTTTCCACTGCTCTCAATATAGTTGCTGATGTGAGGTGTTTAGAATGTCTAGTGTAGCCCAAGATTATCAAAAAAATCGACATTATTCATTGTTTGAAAGATGCATAGCTAATGACCCGTCAGCACAGTCGAAGTACTGCTAATAACAATAATCAAGGTCTTGTTAGCGCTTTTAATTTTTCCAATATAGTCTGAGGGTAGACAATAGGATTTGTACTGAGACATATAGGGGTCTATATTAAATACATTGATTATTTGACTGGTGTTCATGGCGCCAAGTCTAGTAGAACTCTACCTTCGGGAGTGATGTCCCAATAGGTTTCATATTGATTTAGTGAGATTAGGGCAACACTCTCAGCCAATGGGTTGGCACATGTACACTCTAAACGTCAAGTCCCTGTACGTACTATACTCATATCCTGTGTGCCCGACAAATCCAGTACAATGATACCATGTGTTTTAGCAAACATATCTTCGGTTATACCATTTTTAAATAGTTGCGAGTCATGATCTAGGGTTTGCATGGTCAACTCATACAATGTCCTCTAGGATTTATCAAAATATAGAGTGTAGAGTGGGATGCCGTTTACTTTGCACACAAGAGATGAAAGTCCACACATCTCGAATTTATGTGGACAGTCAGTCCATGATCCTAGAGCACTGTCGCTTTTTACAAAGGCCAACGCCAGTTTTGAGGGGATTTCACCATTGATAAAGGATGAGTCGGTGAAGGTGCGTGACCCCACGGCAATATGACGCTGATTGGTGATTGTATGAGGAACAAGTAGTTTAATATTGTTACCATTGGCTCTCAGTTTTTCCACGGCCAAAGCAACAGAACTGTTAACCTGTTGTTTGCGTACATATAGTATTGCTGAGGTGAGGGAGAGACTTACATCAGGATTGCCATCAAGTTCTTTTCTCAATATGAAATTAGAGGGTGCAAGCGTTAGTTTTATATCCATTTTAACATTGTGCGGCAGCCATTGGGGTATATTAAATATTTCATGGTATATTTTTCCAACTAGATGTAATTCAGTAGTTGTAGCATTTTTAAGTGCATCTGTACTATCAGTATTAGTAATGTATTCATATCCATTGGAGACACCTCTCAATTCCTTGTATGACTTGGGCGTCATCAACATGAATTGCATATAGCTTGTATAGTTGGAGAGATTGTTGCTTGTGCTCACCAGCGTGCCATTGATGTACACACTAATTTGACGAAATAAATTATGTAGTATACAATTTTCATAGGATATTCCATCGGCCCGAATCGGCATTGAATTATCGGATTTCCTGACTTTCATTTGCAAATCTATAAATGTTGAAAACATGTCCATAAAGTAGTCTTCATTGGAATAAATTTGAAAGTTGATATTATCGGAGAGGGGTTGTTGTGGATAAAATTTTTCATAGTATCCATGCTTGACACTTACATCAACATTTTCAGCATTGAATAGATTCAATGAGGCGGTGATTGAAGGTTGGGAGTCCTTATGTGGTAGGTAGGACATTTTAGGAGAAGAAATCTAGTTTCGATCTGAAAATTCTATTCTTCCTGGGACTTCTGGTTACACTATGTGTCGGCTTTTTCCTTCTTTTCTTTGACAAAAGGGATGTCTTACGTTTCCGACCTGAATGGAGACTGATGAGTGATGTATTGTTTCTTGACCTTTTTAAACCTGGACCATTCTGTGTTACTCCCTCACCAAGGGTTCGCGCGCTAGACCTAAGATGTTCCGAAGCACTTTTTTATAAATTCTTGACAGAGCCCCAATCATCTAGTGTAGAGGATGCTATATCTGTTGCGGCCGGTCCGGAATCTTGTCTGGCCAGGGGTAGTGAAGAGCAAAACATCTTAGCAAACCAGCTGCCAAGACCGTAGCCAGACATTGACGAGCGACCCTTGTAGTAGTCCATTCCGTTACAATGGTGTCTGGGGCCAAGAGTATTAACATAGCAGTCAATATCAGGACAATTGAATGCCACTTTTCCATTAGACATCTTGTATTTGAATGAGGGTTCGAAAATGGCATGTAATCACAGCCAACCCCTTTGAAATTGCTATTGGATCACCCAATTCAGTTCTTAGTGTTAACTGACAGAGTTCCAAATAGGAAGTGTTTACGGGACTATACTGAAGATGCTTTATATTGTAGTGATGAATATGTTCTTGATTGGTTTTTCGTTCAAGAACTCGTAGAAGGGGGACATTTTAATTACCAACCCGAGACGTTTCCACAAATGAAGCGTATTGAAATATACAGTTGTCTGTGGTGAAGGCAGGTGGATAGTCAGCGAAAATGAAATTAGTGTTTCCGGCACTTTTACCATTGATTATATTGAGTTTAAAGCCAAGAACATCCTTTAGATTATCATTGAGAATAACCTTTTCACTGGCAATAGGTGAACTAATGTAGATCTTACCCTCCTCCTTTGAATAGTTGAAATGAAAAGCGCCTTTTTTACGAGCAGAAATTCTTTTATTAATAGTACGACATAAATCATTCATACAGGTGAGTTCCTCGTAGGGTAATTCAATATATGGATAATCCAACCAATTGATTTTTTGAATTTGTTCTTGATCACCTGGTGGTGGTGGCCAATCATAGGGTCTAATTTTTTTTTCATATTTACGATCTTTTCTCAGGATGTCATAGGTATTTTTGATAATACAGTCGACAAGAGCCACTTCATACTTTCCGTCGTCGAATTTGATGGTGGGAGAGAGTTTCGTCCAAAAATCACTTGTTCTATTCAAATCATTGTAGAGAGGATCAGAAACATTGGACATGAAAGTCACATAGAAATCATTGGGCATTGTCAATGTCTTCAGCACTGATCCAAGAATCAAAATCTGAGTTGTATCCTAGCCAGCGAACAAGCAACTGTTTCTTGCCCCTACGAGTACGACTCTTTAATATCTTTTCAATTTGATAAACTTCACTAGTGTTTCTAACTTTTTGCAATTCATAGTCATAAAAGCCACCGAGAATCTCATCATCTTTGGTGTCTCGCAGTCGATAAGTTATGGGCGTGGTGTCCAGGATTTTGGACACTTTAAAAAGTTTGGTTCTCCATACATAAGTCGCTTATTCAAAAATATTGGTGGTTCTATTAATGCGAACAGTATCACCTACATTTAATTTCTTCTTCTTTTTCTTCTTCTCATTGCCACTGGAATATTGCTTTAGAAAAGCATCAAATGTATTTTCATTGTAGTGAACATCCTGAGGGCGAGAGTTGGACAGAGATCGATGAGGTCGATGGTTGTATATCTGCATGATTTTATCTAAATTATGAATAAAATCCGGTGTATTTTTCAATTTGCAATATCTTGAAATTAATAGACGAATCGTTCTTATTAATCGTTCGGCCAATGCAGCCTTTATCAGGCTTTGACTATGATAAAGTGTTGTATTATATTTCAAAAGAACCTTTTGCACTTGAGGATTAACAAATTCACTGCTACGATCCGATTGAATTCTTCTATATGACTCCTGTTCGAGAATACTTTCAATGGACTTAGCAACTTCGACACCTCTCTTTGACAGTCGTTGGCTGGCATAGGCATAGCGACTAAAGACACCGATTGCAAGTAGAATATATTTGTAGGGGACATTGTAACGCTGTTGAAGTGCGTCTAAAGTTAACAGATCAATTTGCATTATATGCACAGGGAAAAAGGCTTTAGTTTGTCGATAGTGTTTACTGCGAAGCCTGTGATTCCGATGTAGTGTGTAACTCGGCTCATTTTCTACATACTCTTTTGCATTTTTCAATGTGGTGCCGGACACAGCTTTGGAAAGCGTTTTGGGGGAACTTAAACTTCCCGCTTCGCCAATATTTTCATAGACACCTTTCAAAACTTCATCCATTTTGAACGTAAACACGTAGTGTAATGTCCACTCCCCTTTTGCACACTGGCGGGCGAATCAATTCGTCTTTATTTTTGAATAGCAGCCACAGGTGTTGTAAAATCATTGCCGCTGCTGATAGTATCCTCAAATATTGAATCTTCTTCTTTTTTAAATGATGTTGTTGGATGTTCTCTTAGTTTCTTTAGAATTTGCTTATTGCCAATAAGACTTTTGGGAAAGTTTATTGCACACAGAAAAGTGTATAGATTATCGTCAAAGGATAAGAGTCCTTTACGATTCGTCACCATATCACAAATTAAATCAACTAGATTATAACTTTTTCCCTGAATTATAATTCGTTTCCCTGTGCTCTCGACTTGAACTTGATGTTCACCACCAGTTTCCAACACGAGATAGGATAATACACTTTTACTCTGATCTCGATAGGAGAAAGGCAATAGGTTTCCAATTTTCAATACACTTAAATTCAATTCCTTCTCCTTTGATTGCAGTGCTGCTGCAGAATCTTGAGGAGATGTTTCCTGTTTAGGGGGATCAACGACGGGTCTCTCACGATCAGGTTTATGTTTGTCCACACGTCGCACTGCATCTTGAAGTAAAAGCAGTTTTTTGTCATGTGCAATATTCTTATCGTTAATAAATTTGCTTAGATTGTCTACAAAATGTTCGATGGGCGAGAGGACAAGTTCAAATGGTGTCAATTTATATGGTTAATCCATTCTCACTAGAGAAAACTGTTTACAAGTCCTGCAATTATCGGTAGTAAAAATGTGAAAAAGCTACCGCCCGCTTGAAGGAGCCGTGTTCTTTTAAATTTTTTTACCATTTTTTTAAAATTACATGCGCGGAAAATGGAATGATGTTGCTTTTTCTGTTGTCTAACACCTTCTGACAGTTGAACATTACCCTCAGTTAAATTTAAACAAAGTTCAGATATTAGATTAATGAAATCATTGTCAACACCGTGTTTGAGTATAGCCTTCCTAAGCAAGGGTTTTGAAGTGCTTAAAACGGAAAACAGATGCCGTAGTTCGTGTAGTTTCTTCAGTGTCATAATGACGACTGATAGTCTTTTCTACTGTTCACCGGAAGATATACTGTTATTTAAGTGTCGAAAATGTCGGTGACTACACGTAGATCCTCGGGCGTGCTCTGATTAAGATCCAACAAAATGTACCCGTAGGGATTGCTAGTCGCCTGGGTGTACGCTGACAACAGAAAGTTAGGGGCACAGGGGTATATCTGATTATTGAGAGTTAGTAGCGAGCTAGAATCACGCACGACTCGATAGATAATATAAACGGTGCAATTCAATGCAAGTGTTCGCATACATGTGCTCTGATGAAACAGATTGTGTAGAACTAGGGTAACGGAAATGTGTTCATGATGGGAGCGAACGGTGAACAGTTGTAGCATTTCCTGTGAGAACTGTTCAATGGATTCAGCCAAATCATCAATGATTAGCCACGAGTTCGATTCAATACTATTGAAAACATCAAGTCCTCGTATGAATTGTATTGGTATGGTTGTGGCAAGAGCTTTTATTTTATCATAGGACTCTTGCCAAATACTATAGCAATAGTAGATTTTTTTCGGTTTTTCCAAAAACATTTTATCGCAATTTTGAATTATTCTAGTTAAAAGTGTTGTTTTCCCCGACATTGACGGTCCACACAGAATCGATCTGAAGGGTGTTTTAAATTGATACATGCTGCTGCTGCTGTTGGAGGCAACAGTCGGATTATAACTAACTGTAAATCATATGTGCTCAATGAATAAGTAGTAATAATTTTCCCCATAGATCTATTCAAGAACAACAACAAAAAAACAATATTTCATGGCAGCATTTATTTCGACACTGCATGAAAACAAATATTTGTTCAGTCCACATGCACAACAATAAAAATAACACTTGTTCAACAAGAACAGTTGACTAAATTTCATGGTGGTCAAAATGAAAACTCTATTTGCAGTCAACATGAACTGCACAGGGCAACGATAAAACATTATAAATAAGCAATTTTTTTCTTTAAAAACACTTTTCGTACAATAAAAAAACACTTTTTTGTCCATCATCAAAAACACTTCTGTACAACACTTTTTTTTTCAACTTAAACACTTTTCTATACAATAACACTTTTTTTATACAACAATAAAAAATACACACACACTCACTTGGAACAATAGCACAGTTTAACTTGATGAATTTAAAGGTGTGTGGGGTCCCCCCCCCCCCGGGCCGCGGGGCCGAAGGCCGGCCGGCACCGGGGGGGACCCCCCCCCCCCCGGGGCGGCCGCGGGCCGGGGCCCCCCCCTCCCCCCGGGGGGGCCGCGGGGTGAAAAACAATAGTTGTCATCACTGCTACTGCTACTGCGGGTTAGGTGAGGTTGGGTTAGTGCTTGGGTTAGTGCTTGGGCTAGATGAGGTTGAGTTAAGGTGGTTAGATTGTCAGATTAGGTTAATTTATCCAGACCAAGTTGATTGCGATAGTCAATGCATTCAACTCGGTCTGAAATAAGATAGTGGCCGTGGGGTAGAACAGTCACACCATTCTCGAGCACATAGACCTTGTCGGATATACATGACATTGCATTCTTTTCCACTCTCACAGTATAATTTCTATACTGTAGAGAGCGAATTGCAAGCACTTGTGCTCTTGGCACTAGGCTACTTTCTACACACTCTCTGTACACGCTCATATTGAAATTGCTCTTTACAAAGTGTGTAGGCACCCCTTTACACGCCTCCTTTTCTTCCCCACTATGTGTTTCCACGCAATAGACTTTGGGGCCCGGGAACACCCCCCTGGATATCAAATCACTCCCCGTCTCTGATTTTAACATTAATAGTTGGTTGGGGGCTTGACGTTTCACCAGCTCGGGGTAGAGTGATGGATTCCAGTTGGTGAAATCCATCCGCGGGCTGATGTGTTCCCCCTTTTGCAAATCACCCAATAAATCCAAATCTTCAGTCCCATTTACCTTTAACAGCAGAGAATCTGTATCACCATGGTAAACTTGAACCTCCCCCTCCCGTGGCCAGCGCACCTTGCACACATTGTAAAAGAATGACACCATGAGCTTTTTTGAAATTTCTAGTACTGAACTACCGCCTGCGATATTCTTGTTCAGTACTACATTTCGCTTTCGTCTGTGTAGAAGAACCATGCCTGCCTCTATGCTCGTGAACGAGGTAAAATTGGAGTCGGCCATTAGTCTTGCCCACTCGCGAGTGTTAGTCACGACATCACAGCGAGAGCTCTTACGTATTCCTTCACACAGTGTTCCAATTGCTGACGGTTGAATTAGATTCTACATTTCATTCACACCCATAGACTTTGATCTAGAGCGTTTATCGACACTGGTGTCGATAAACGTTTTCAAGTAGGGTCGCTGATTGAACTGTAGGACCCAATGTATTTTTGTGATTTTGAAGCCGTTGTTCACCATCCAATGCAAAAGCACATGGTGACCAACGATATTCTCTTTAGGGTCCAAATCAGCAATCAGTTTCTGTTTAGAGGGAGTCCAATGCATCCCCATATCCTCAACCAATGAACGATTGTAGGGGCTCAGCGAGTCCCTGCTCACCGGCCGATTGATACAGGGAAAAACAAAATCTTTGACTGAGTCGTGAAGCGCCAGCGGAATGTGACCATCAATTTCAAAGACCCCCCATTGTGACCAATTGTCCTCGACGGTGTTAATGTCGGGAACCTCACAAGGATTTTGAATCCATTGATAGTTCCCTCAAGGCCAAGAGTAGTTGGAAGTTGCCGAGGGGCACACCGAGTTCATGTCCAAGACCACTGCCGTTGACTTTGCACCGGTGTTGTTTTGTCCACTCGGATTGGTTGATAAGACGCGGTCCCCATGAAAAAAAGACCCACCCCTTATGGAACGCTCTACAAAAAGGTGTTGGTCTACATCCGTGATTAGGCCTATTTCCTCCCTGCTAATTTTTAAAATTAAATACAGCACTAAATTGGGTGTGGAAAAATAATAACCTATATCTAGTCCGAACTCTGAATAGATCTGGTCTGTGTTCTTACAGACTATATCCAACAAAGTTAGAACGTCACTGGCCAAGTACAGTCTACAATAATCCCACCCATTTTTACAATCCCCCTTGGACCACACCTTCTTGACAAACTCATACTCCTCGACTGTGCATTCACTGTTGGTCAGTGAATTGTAAAAAACCTTCAATTGGAGGTAGTTTCTCCTCGCTTAAGTGAGCGTCAGAGCAGTAATAGTCGTATGCGTATATACCTTTGCTGGTCAACAGGTCATACATTTCACCGTCCGGAAAGTGCTGTTTAAGCAATGGAAAGCTATCACAATTGTCGCTTTTTTGCACTTGAATCAATTGACTCAATGCCTTGGGGAAAAAACTACAGGAATCTAAAAACCTGATTTTATTCCAGCACGTACGCTCATTATCCACTGCCTGCCATTTCAGTTCGAGAAGCAACAACTTCTCGGCTGATTTGGGAATTATCTTGTATGTAAATGAATTATTTACCCATGGACAATCTACTCCCCCTCCCTCCCTGTGCATACGTGCCAGTGCCGGTAAAATAAATTTTAAATCATAATTGGAATTATGAATAAAAACAGGGATAAAAAACTGTTGGCTAACATTTAAATTACACGATTGATGCGCAACCCCCTAAAATTACTCCCCCCCGATGTAATTTCCTGCCACAAATGGTCCTGCTCTCTGACTTTCCCCCTCCCCCCCCGGGTCCCGTTATTCCCCTCCTCTGCCCACTACCCCTTAACCAACCCCACTATGTTTTTATTTTTATTAGAGAGAAGCTACTCTGCCAAAAGCACCAATGCAAAATTCGTATTTATAAAAATTGAAATAGCACCAGTAGCCGTGCCAATCAGTTTAGTCAATGCCTTGACCATGCACTCCCCCTCATCCAATGTTTCAACTATTTCTAACAACCGCATGGTGTTAGATCTGTCTCTTTGCGCATGGGCGTAGGACACTGCAATAGCCAGATGTTCTTTGACTCGGTTTGGATATTGGGGGTCAGTCACCTCCACCAGCTGAGCCTCACAATCTGAAGATATTTTGGTGTACGGGAGACGGGTGTTCTTGAAAGTTTTGAATCGTAAAATTGACATCTACCCTGAAACCGTGTCCACTGTCTTATAAAAGTGTCGTCTACTATGCCTCATATTACTCCGTCGTATCATATAACTCTGGACTCAAGACAAGCCCGTCGGACCGTCGAAACGGGTCCCCCTATGCGTACTACCCCACAGAACTCTACTCATGTCAGTGATAGGGTTAAAATGCCCGATTGTGTTCGGTTGACTAGGTGGTGTGTAAAGTAACCAAACCCAGTGTTTAACCAAATCAACTGAGGGACCCCTTACGGGGTAAACCACCCCCTTCTTTTTAGAGCGAGTCCCATCTTCAAATTCTGTTTCATATTGTACCACAGTAACGCCAATGTTTAAATGAGCATTAGCCCTTTGAAAAATGTCAATAGATCGAAGCGTTACTGGGCATTTCCCCTCTAAACAAGAGAAATCTACAACTGGGAAATGGGACCCTTCCTTCCCATGTATAGCCCAATTGTCTAAATTCTTCTTGGTAGCGTCCCGAGCTAGAGGCTCGAATGCTGATATGAGGAAAGCATATCGGAAACACTTTTGACCTGTTTCAAAACAGATCCGCTGGACACCTTGACAACCTACTAGATCTGGATTATATTTTAAAACTCCTGCCCCTTCAGACCCCCCACCTGCCCCCCCTCATAAAATAAAATCTTTATTAAATTTAAAAATATTTAAACTTAAATTTTCAATAAATAAAACTACTGACCCACTACCGTTTTCGTTAAAGTTCTCGAGATGCGCTATAATTTGATCCACCCAATCCAAAAAAGCACACTCAAAATTTTACAAATTAGAATAAACAAAACGCATCTCGGAATGTATAAAATGATAGTAAACTTCTCTTTTTCCCTCATTCAAATAAAAAACCTTTAAAACAATTGAGACCTTAATTGACTCCCTACCTCCCCACAACTGAATTTGGTTCTCCAGTCGCGCACGAATTTTGTCTACATAGGCATGCACAATTTCTATAGGGTCAAAAACAAAATTACCACACAAAAGCGAATTAAAAGGGTCACCAAACATCGCAGTGAAAACAACTATATTATTTAAAATTCTGTTGGACAGCTGAAAGTCCGGGAGAGTTGTACCCCCCTCCCCCTCGGGGATCTTTACCCCTCCCCCACGCTGGTGCAAACAATCGGGCGCCTGCTCCCCTTCCGGTGGTAGCAGTGGAGTCGTTAGGGTATCGGGGGTTGGAGGGTTACCAGTAAAATCATCTAAAATTTGCAATGTGTTTGGGCTCAAGTCTACCAGTTCAGCTGCGCTACTATCTACATTAAAAAAAAAATCATCTAAATACTCATCAATATTAAAAGGACTTTGATGTAAATCGCCCAAGGTTAAATTTTTGGGGGACTCCACGGGGGCCTCCCCGTCCTCCTCATATTCACTCGACGGCGAATATGGTACCACTGCACCAACCTATAAATGAAAAAATAGATTATTTTCAAAGTGTTCAACTCATCCCCTCCAGCTTTTAAAATTCTTTTTTTTTTTTATTAATAAATTTTTTTTAATAAAAATGAATAAAATATACTATATTAAATAGAAAGGCGCCAATGGTATCGTTTATTTTCAAAGTTTTCATTTTTTATTTTTTTTTTTTTTTTACCGTGGGGCTTATTGGGGGTCGTGGCGCATCCTGTGGCGCTTCCCGTGGCCCGTGGCGCATCTCCGTGGCGATTTCCCTGTCCCGTAGTGCTGTCCTGCGGTGCCTCCCGGACCCGTGGCACATCCTATGGAACTTCTCTAACCCGTGGCACATCCCTGTGGCACTTTCCTGGTCCATGGCACATCCCTGTGTCACTTCCCTGCCCCGCATCGCTTCCCACGATGCTTCTCGGGCCGTGGCGCATCCCTGTGGCGCTTCTCGGGCCCGTGGCGCATCCCCCGGCACTTCCCCGCCCCACAGCACCCCCGGACCCGCGGTATATCTTATATTTTTTTGTAATATTTGTAGATGCAAGGTGAACCATTCGTTTATATCGCAATAGAAATTATCAAACCTTACTATGACCGGAATATAGTGCCTTTTTTTTTTTTTTTTTATTCACAAATCTAATTTAGCAAAAGGGCGAATGCGTGCACTTGACGTGATTCAAAAGGGAGAACATTATATTTCCTTTGGAGAGAAAAAATCATTAAATATCCCCGTTGAGATATACTTTTACGCAATGTTCGAAAATTGTGCATGTGGAAAAAGGCCTATAACAGTTGTATGAAAGCGAGAGATCTTTCTATATAATAGTTAGGAAAAAAACGAGTCAATTTTTAAATCAAGACTTCACTTTGGTGACAGAAGCACCAGGGAGAGAGTGTTGCAGGGTGTATGGACCGATATCGCGATGGTACTGTGCGACTGGGTCGGATATTTCATGATCTTGCATGTGTTTTGGAGGCCTCGGCCAGCTACCATATTGCCGGACAGTAACCTTCGCATGGCCCGCATTATTAACCCTCGCTTTCTTGGGTGGAGGGGGTATGCATTCTTCACAATTTGCCTTAAAAAGAAGAGAAAAAATTAGTATCTAAATAATTTGCCCCCCTTTTTTTTTTTACAGAAAGAAAGTTAGTACCCTCATCCATGCAATTTTGTTTAGTATATCACTAAGAAAGCAAAAATTAAAAAAATTACATTATATTTAGATATCTCTCAGTGAGGGGGGGGGGGGGGGCTGAGAAATTTAAAACACTGGTGGGGGCGGGGGGTTAATATTGTAATATCTCTGAGACAGACACACACACAAACACTTTTACAGCGCGATTAAAAATAGATTTGTTTAGATATTTCTAAAAGTTAGGTAAAAAAATGCTCACATTTGCAAATTCCGGCTGCAGTTGAGTGCCTGAAGGCCCAGGCGAAGCATGCTGGACCTCCTGACCTTGTGTAGGTGGGACAGCTCTTGAAGGCAACACATGATGGAAAGTGAACGGGCCGACGGCGTTACATTCTTGCACCGATGTGGCAGCAGGGTTCTCCAACCAGTGGCTGGTGTGCTGTGGGGCTGCCTCACCCTCCCTTGCATTTACAGGTGGAGTGGCCATATATTCTTAATAATTGTCCTGAAAAGAAGAGAAAAAAGTTAGCATCGAAATAATTTTCCCCTTTTTCCACAGAATAAAAATTAGTACGCCCATCCATGCAATTTTGTTTAGTTTATCACTAAGAAAGCAAAAAGTAAAAAAATTTCGTGAAATATACTAATTGCATCCTTTTTGAATCTGAGAATTACGGTCCACTGAACCGTTCAAAGGCCGGCCTAGTTTATATATTTATCACGCCCCCCCGACAAAAACAGCCCACGGACAATCACCCCCAGGCCAAGATCCAGGAGACACGTCATGGTCAAATATACCCGCCCCCCACCCTCGACAGTTATCGCATCCTTTTGAATCTGATAATTACGGATCACTGAACCATTCAAAAGACGACCTAGTTTTTATATTTGTCATAACCCCCAGAAAAAAAAAGACCACGGAAAATAACCCCCCCTGACAATATCCCTGAGAAAAAAGACATTTAAAAATATCCCCTCCCCCACCACCCAAAGATATGGTAAAAATGCTATTAAATTTACACAACAACGTTAAAAAAAAAAAATTTCGTTAAATATACTAATTTCATCCTTTTTGAATATGAGAAAGTATAATTACAGCTCACTGCCCATGTCTACGTCCGGACTTTTGTATCGATGGATCACACCCCCCCAGACTCCCCGACCCCGTCCATTAACCCCCACTGACAATACCCCTGAGAAAAAAGACATGGAAAAATATCCCCTCCCCCACACCGCAAGATTTGGTAAAAATACTATTCAATTTACGCATAATACAGCACTATATCTTTTTCTTAAAGAGAAACCTTTGGTTAAGCCGCTATCCAAATTCTTGTATATTTATCAAAGCCGGATGTACTTTAAAAGGGGTGTCAGTAATTATCAGATAAGTAAATCGTTGCAAGAAATCTGTAAGTCAAAGCCATAGCGGACTGTATATTAAGGGATTGACAGAAAGTTGACAGTTGCTTTTAGATAAGATACGGAATTTATCAAAAACAGAATTATGGTCGTAAACAGAGGGGGAATGAAGGATGGGGTTTACAAAACGAAAAAAGAGCGTATTTTACACTTTTTATCGAGTATGAACATCATATAGTGGCGTTTGTATAGGGGTGGGGGGGGGGGGTTACCCGAAAATAGTAGAGGGTGACCCCCGAAAAAAATTTTTAAAAAAAAAAAAAAAATAAATGGTAAATTGTAGCTTCCAAGGCTTCAAGTTCATCAAATTTATCCATTGTTGTTTACACAACGTCAAAATACTTTCTGATAATTGAATCACGTTGCATGCCCGTTATATACGAAATCTCAAGGGTGAATTGTTATGTAATGGGGAAAATCATATGTAAGCACGTCTCTGATTGGCTGAGAAGGAGGATGTATCCGACTCGTTGATTGGCTGAGAAGGAAACATGTGATCTAACTGTTTCCTGTTCCTGGACACCTTGACATTCACCCCTAGCATGCACTTGTTCAAAACAACAATAATAAATAAATCCCTCAGGCCTAAAGATTAAAGAAAGCTTCATGTGTCGTAATTCCCCCACTCGTGAATCAATAATTTTCCCTAGCGATTATGTAAATCAATTTCTCAGGACAGGCTAGCCAAACAACAATGAAGCCATGTTTGTTTCTTAATTTCCCCTTCGTGAATCAATAATTTCCCCTAGCGATTATGTAAATCAAGTTATCAGGCCAGGCTAGCCAAACAACAATGAAGCCATGTTTGTTTCCTAATTCCCTCTTCGTGGATCAATAATTTCCCCTAGCGATTATGTAAATCAAGTTCTCAGGCCAGGCTAGCCAAACAATCCCATAGCATTCGCGTCAAGCATGTCCATTCTCACTGAGAAAACCATTAAACAAACATGAATTGCTGTTGACATCCATAAATGTGACAATGCTCCTGTTTTTCAAATTCTCACTTACAAAAACCATGAAAACATAAATAAATGTGAGAAAATTCATTTTTTTCAAATTCTCACTGACAAAAACCATAAAACATCCATAATTTGATGTTGACATCCGAGAAAAACATCAAATAAATCGACCAACACACACATAACCATCCATGAAAACATCCATAAATGTGACAAAATTCATGGTTTTTCAAGTGAGAATTTCATCTGTTTTTTCATTCTCACTGAGAAAACCATAAACCACGTGGTTCGTCCCGGAGTAGCACCCCCCATTCTACTTTTGTAAGACGGCTATTGTTTTGTGTATATTTCGTAATTACTTACTTTTTTCTTTTTTGTATACTTTTACTTTAGTTGACATATTTTCCATTGCCTCTAGAAAAGTGTTGTCTCTAAGCTTCATTAAATAAAAAAAAAGTTTTTTTTTCAACTGAATGAAAGGAGCAACATTAAAAAGAACAGAAAAATTTTCTCAGGCTCGTAGGTTTTCATAGGTAAGACTAAACTTAATGAAGCCTATATATTTGGAATCAACACAATAAGCCAATTATTTTGATATATCTATTAGTATCAAAATTCCGTTTTTAGAGTTTCAGTTACTATTGAGCTGGGTCACTCCTTACTTACAGTTCGATACAATGAACTCTTTGACTACTTATCAAGTCCAAACAGAAATCATTGAAGTATTGATCGTTTTTTCTGCGTTACCAAAAATATTGTATTCATAAAACTTTGCGGTTGCATGAAGTGTAATTCAACAAATAGAAAAGATTTTTCAACTAAAGTAAGGAGCAAATTTAAAAATTAAACAAATATAAATTACTCTGTATATAAGGAGGACTGTCCACTTCTCAAAACCTTGCTCAGTAAACAAAAGTTTTTTAGTGCTTTAATTTTTTTTTTTCCCATTGCAAACTTTCGTAAGAAATTTGGAAAAAAAAACTTCACTGTGAAGAGTAAGGAGCTAAGGAGGAGACAGACCCCTTCATATATAGAATAATCTCTTCAAAAAGGTTTCAAATCTGTTCCTTGCTTTCATTTAAAAGCTCTTTTTTATTTAATTTATATTTAATTTATGATTGTTTCCCAAATCTTATCTAGACCTAACCGAGATATAATTTGAGATACCAGTCGATTAAATCCCTGGTTAATTGCTTTTAAAATGTGTAAATCAATAATTGTACGTTGATTACACCGTCCTACGTTTAAATTTGCAAATTACTTTCAGTTAAAAAAACTTGTTTTTTTTATGTAATTTTTGAACGTTTTTGAATTAATGCAGGTTTTGATTTTGGCTCACCGTACATGAATAATTAAAACAAAATTTGCATATTATATTTGGTTAAATGGCTTTCTCGAAACTTGTTTAATTTTATTTACGAACGTTTTTATTAGTAATAAATATACGTAACTTAGAATTAACTTACGTAACGAACTTCTATATTCATAAATTTTTAACACGTATACTAGGGGGTTCGCCCCCTAGTCAATACCCTGCTCTTTAAACTATAGTTTGAATTTTTTTTCCAGTTCTTTAAAAATGACCTCTTAATCACAATCAGTTGATCAGTTGAAAAACTTGTTTTTTTTTAAAAATAATTCCTGATCTTTTTCTTTAATAATGCTGGGAAATCCGGCGCCCCCTTCATAGCAATGTCCCTTCCCCCATGAAAACTTCCTTCATGGAAAGATCCTTCCATATAGCCCCCGACCCTCTCCTTCCCCCACCTACCAGAAAAAATCTCCTCTGAAAAAGTCTGTATACTTCCCAATAACCAATACTATATGTTAACATTGAGTAAAGTTCATAACTTTCAGCCCTCCCCCTGGGGACTTTGGGGGATCAAGTCATCCTAAAAGACATAATTATTATATTTTCGACCATGCTGAACAAAATGGCTATCTCAAAATTTTGATCGGATGACTTTGGGGAAAAAATTAGCGTGGTAGGGGGCCTAGTTGCCCTCTATTTTTTTGGTCACTTAAAAAGGGCACTAAAACTATTAATTTCCGTTGGAATGAGCCCTCCCACGATATTCTAGGACCACTGGGAAAATACGATCACCCCTGGGGAAAAAAAACAAAACAAACAAACAAAAAAATAAACACGCATCCGTGATCTTTTTTCTAGCAAAAAATGCAAAATTCCACGTTTTTGCAGATAGGAGCTTGAAACCTCTACAGTAGGGCTCTACGATATGTTGAATGTAATGGTGCGAATTTCATCCACGTTCCCCAATTTTTGGGGGTCTTTTCACCTTTTTGCAAAAATCAGACAAATTTTCTCAGGCACGTAACTTGTGATGGGTATGATTAAACTTAATGAAACTTATATATTTGAAATCAGAATTAAAATATGATTCTTTTGATGTACCTATTGGTATCAAAATCCCGTTTCTTAGGGTTTCGGTTACCATTGAGCCGGGTCGCTCCTTACTTACAGTTCGTTACCACGAACTGTTTGATCTCGTTGGAGTAGAATATTTATTATGAGAAATACTACGGTTCTTCAAATCTTGGCAAACTAGATTTTCTGCCGGCACATTGCCCCCACTGCACCAAAGATAACGATGTATTAAAACAGCTCAATGATAAACTTCATGCCTCAGGAATTGAATACCTTTTGTTTGCTATTCTAATTCGTTTAAAGGTTATTTTTTAGAAAGAAAACGTTTAACTAAAGTTGAAATATTTTCAACCCGCCTGAGGATTCTGAAACTCTTATTACAAATTTATGTTTGAAAAGTATTGCAAAAATCTAAAGTAGTTACTAGCTTCTTTTAGTTATTTTATCACACTTTTTTTTATTATTTTAATAAGCCTATTACAAATACCACATTCATCACTTGCCTGTTGTCTAAAATTGGTGAGGCTAGTAGTCGGACAAAATTAAAGGGATTCAAGCTCAGACACGTACATATGGGGAGGGCGAGCAGTAGGCCGGTGCCTCTTCAAATATCGAAGTTTATACAATTTCTACATAATTCAAAACATTTCCATACAATTACCTTGTCTTGCTTGATTTTTCTTATGGAATTCAGGACCATTAAAATGTCACCCCCCCCCCAGGAGAAAATTTTATGTAATGGTTTATTAGAGTGAATTTAATTGTATTTAATTTTATGTGCATCTAGTTAACCTCAAATAATTCTTAATGTAACACTCTTACATAACAAACATTTATCCGAATGAAAATAAGTTTTTAATAAAACCATTCTGGTTTAGCTGTGTATACTCTACGCCCAAATAAATTCACATTATTTTTCCTGATTTAGCTACATAACGTAAATTTTGCTCATTTTTGTCATGTAAATCCTGAAAAAAAAAGAATGCTCTTGGGAAGAGTTCAAAATCTTATTCTCACTTTTCTGCAACAGTACAAACCTTAATCTGGCCCTCTCTTTTTGTGCATTATTATTTAAGGCAAAAACAACGAGTGATGTGAGCTCTCGAGAGCCTTTGTCATCAAAGGCCTGCAATTGATTTCTCGCTCGGTTGAATGGTAATCCTGATATTAGGATTTCATAAAGAAATCTCGTTGGAGTAGAATATTTATTATGAGATCGACTTTTCGAGAATTTTGTCAGATATGGCTAGTCCATTCGCAAATGGGACAATTTCAGTCATAAATCACCAAGGACACCAAATAAAAACTTTCCTGGATACATCTTCCTCCAAAAAGATTTCCTGAAAACTTTCTGAGTTCATCTTAGGTCTATTACTTTGTACACTGCTCTGTTTAAATGTTATACCCATTTTCACTATATTTTCATTTGTTAGGTTTATTCTTACAAGAAAACCCTGATTTTCTGAAAATTTCCTTTGGGTTGTTTCCAAAAAGAGGCTGTTTTGTTGTTCTGAAATGGGAGGGTGCATGACCACCTTCTTAGATTCTATAACCACCCTTATATTCTAAGAAATACCTTTTTTGGCATTTTTATTGAGCATATAAAAATAACAAAGTTGCATACCCCCTAGATTTTGAAAAATTACTTTTTCGTGTTTGAATAAAAAAAAAAAATCATTTTCCCCTTACTACATTTTGATAATAAAAAAATGCATCAAAATTTTCAAAATAATGGAGTTCTAAAAAAATATAACATTTTTGCGAGTTTTGCCATGGTGAAGTGTTAAAATAAAAAAAGCAGAACTACTCAGGTGAAATTTGAGAACATGTTTTAACCATAAATATTCAAAATTGGACAAAACGTGACTCCCAGAGACAACTGCACCGTCAATGAAAGCTACAACTTCTTAATCTGTTTGGTGTCATGTTATTTTATGATTTCTCAATCACGTTTTCCCCCTTAAGTTTGGCACCACTAAACTGTCAATGAACAATATAAATATGATTTTGTAAGTTTCCATTTAATCAATTCAAACAATCCGATTTCATTTTTTGGCACTTCAAAATATTACTTCCCATCATTATATTAATACTTGTAAGAAACAAAAGGTCAAGTTTTTACCTTGGTTCCCTATTAAAGTTTACCTTGACTTTTAAGGAAGAAACCGAATAATTTATTATAAA
This sequence comes from Artemia sp. Qi Xiang Cuo, assembly GCF_049724085.1. NCBI lineage: Eukaryota > Metazoa > Arthropoda > Branchiopoda > Anostraca > Artemiidae > Artemia > Artemia sp. Qi Xiang Cuo. Next base: position 5,533,913 of record NC_142811.1, read on the forward strand.
CTCAGAAACTCTTGACCTGACTTACAGCGCATGGCATCGGAATCTGAAGGATTCGTCGAAGCTCAGGACAAACTCTAGAAGCTTTGCCAGATAATTTCCTGCCGCTATTGGAAAGCGGTTATGAAATAATCTGAAGTGCAAAGACAATCTAAGGAAAGATTAGAAAGCAAATACTTGGGATGACTGTGACACCTTTATAGGTATGCTGATTCATATTATGTCTTTCTTATTTAGAATGGCGAGGTAAAAGTAATATCAGAATTTATATATTGGTTGTTTCCGTGCAGAAAACTAGTCAATATTTCAGGGGTTCTTAAATGGGGTCCTCTATACCCTTCTAGTTGGTGCAAAAATGCAGGGTATGGGTCTAGACCTTTTGGCATTAGTATTCATTTATTCTGAAATGTTTGGTATACAACTAGTATGAAGAATGGGATAGTCAAGAAAAATAGTTAAAAAAAAGAAATGGAATTTATAAGAGAAGAAAAAAACAATTGAATTTGAAACTGTTTAACAAAAAGAAAAATAAAATACATTTTTGACTATTGGCTCTTTTGTTGTTTCTTTAATTATTATTATTTTTTTTATTACCAAGATTGAATCTTTGCCCATTGCTTGTTTTTATGTCACTATATAATTATGAGTCGTCAATTTACAAGACAACTTGTGATAAAAAAAAAAACCAACACATTTTACACATACCGACCCTCCCTCTCTGTAGGGATGGATGAATATGGGGCTTATATCTGCATATATATAATGCCAAATGCTTGACGGCTGGGCTCGGCAAATGTATGTTTCATGCCAGGTAAAACAAAGTTTATTCTTCTCATTTTCAAGGGTTCGCACCCCAGCCTAAATGTTTTGTTTTATGGATCCCTCTGGACTAGAATCCTGTCCAGAAAAGTTTTCGAAATACTTTTTATATATTTTTTTTTTTGGATTGAGGTTTCTTTTGGCTCAAGAACTTACGGACACATATCTAGAAAGAATTTGAAAAATTGCTCACTCCTTTTAGGGCTCGTTTTGGTGGGCCTGCTCCCAAACCTGTTTTTGTGCATAAAACCAAAGAATCACGGATGTATAATTAAAAGTAATCAAATAATATTTTATGCTGGACTATTTTCAAGCCCCCTAGTACCTTCCCCATGCCAAGAAATTGGAGGCCCCCTATATATAGAAAAAATCACTTAGTGTATAAAGCCAAATGCTCAAATCAAGCTTTTAAGCATAATAAAACTTTCAGGTGCCAACCGAGCGAGCACCTTCTTAAATTTTGACGACTACCCCATCTCTACGAAGTGGATGAAAAAATAAATAAGGGGGGGGGGACACTTTGTTTTTAATTAATTCAAAGCTAGTGTGCTGAATCTGACATTTATCGGCACAAAAATTATAAATTTTTGTATATATTTTATGAAAACTCCTGCCTGTTTCCATTACTGGTTTTCCATTTAATTGATTTGAAGATTAATTTACCTTCCCAGTGATAATTCTGGCCTCTCTTGTGCTCGGGGTTAAATATTGATAAGCCCCCCCCTTATCTCCCGAAAATTTTTGGCAAAGTTTTGGAAAAATTTTTCATTTATTAACAAAATTTTACATTTATTTAAATCTGGCTTTTCTTACTTTAGCCTTTGCAAAATTATTATTTATTTCGTATAAATTATTTCGTCAGGAATGGCGAGGAAGATACGGGAAAAACAAATCGGATTTAATTTGCTTACACTTATCAATCAAATGCCTGGTAGAAGAGAGCATAGCCACAGAAGTTCCACATAATAGTTTCACAGAAGGTACCAAAGAAGCCACAGAATAGTTCCACAGAAGGTACCACTTTCGAGAGAAATGCTGCGAATGCTCTGACTAATTTAAAACAAATCTTTGCCACTGACTTAAAAAAGGACAGATACTACCTAATAAAGGAACCGAATGATACAAATTCGCACATATCACAATGCTGCACCAGCGCATTAAAAAAAAGCACGAAATTTGGTACTTTCTTAACACACGTGTAAAAAAAAAAATGCAGGAGCTTGCGGCACATTTGAATCCCTTATATAAATATTGGATATGTCTAGAATTTTAAGTTTAGAAGAAGCGCAAAAATTTAACTGTCTGTTCTTGATTAACAGCCAAAAATTTACTACTACTACTAATAACAGCGTTGTTTAAGCCAATGCGACGTGTTTTTCACGTTCTCTTTCTCTTTTTTTCACCTGATACTTCGTATCGTACATGTGACCGTAAAGGCTTCAGAGGCGGCTGATTCCATTGAAATGGGAAGTTCTAGTGCCCTTTTTAAGAGTAGAAAGCAATCGGAAGGTACCCAGCCTCATCCTGCGCATTTTTCAACTACCTGCCCCTTATAACCCTCATGGTATAAAATCAAAATTTTGACATTGATTCCCCAAAAATACCAAAAGGTCAAATAAGCCTGCCATCGGGATCGATGTCACCTCCACAGACTCCGAGGCCCTAAACTATGTAAATTACCGATTTTTCACAGATAGGTTCTTAGTAGAAAAGCCGACCATTCTTGAGTCTTGGTTGTCCAATGAACTAAGAACTGTTATGGATCGTTCGCTAGGTCAAGGATTCGCAGAGTGTCCCAAGAGGATACTTCGGGAACCAAACGCGTACCTGAGTAAATCAAAGACGGTATGTGCGCCTGCCTCTTCACTATCTCATAAATTGCCTGGAGAATCAATTGAAGTCTCCATCAAGTGTTGGGAGGGGGCCAAGTGACTTCTGATTTAGACGTGAGGAAGGGGAAAGTGGTAAAATGGAAAGACACTATGTGTAACTAATTCATCGAATGGTATAGGCGTATCCAACTCATCAAAATGGTATATATGCAATATCTCGGGAATGGCTAGATGATTGAAGTTTCAACTTTCAGGTTTTGTTAGAGGAGAAAGGAGAAATGAGCCAAAGGGGGATTCAAATTTTATAATATGGGTAAGCTGTATGGTTAAGTAGCGAGGTAAATCCAAAGACAATACAATTATATGTTATGATGTTATTGAAATGACATATCAAGAGTATATCGGAAATGTTTTACTATCAGGTTGGAGCATCCAAAGAGTGTGGAGGGGGGGCGAGTGAATTGAAATTATATTTTTGGAAGATGGTGGAATCAAAAGACCCTATTTGCATCCAGGTTATCAAAGTACCATATTTGCACTATCTTGGAAACTTCTCGGGGGATGGAGTTGAAATTATCTTGTAGTGTTAGAAAGGGAAGCAGGGGACTAAAAAGACTCTAAATTATGTAAGTCGACGTAAGGTAATGAAATAGTAATAAAAATAATACAATAAAAAAATTAAGAAAAGCATCTAATTGATAAGAAAATACGGTAGTGTAGTTGCAATGTTTTGGGAACGAATGTGAGTAGTATGTTACCTACCATTTTGCAGACTTTATGTTCCTTCCGGTGTATTTGTCCCACTTTACGTTCCTTGACACCTTTCCAGTGCATGTTTGAATTCTACGACGCCCCCGTACCAAACAGTTTTTTTTTTCTGGTAGTTAATTCTAGAGGTCATTATTCTCTTTGCCAGGGGAATGACGCAATTTCAAAAGTTCAGTCTACAAGTCATTACACTTTGCCAAGAGGATTTGCGTAATTTCAAAGTTCAATGTCTTTTTTTAGTGGTAAACCAAAAACCGATGTCTCTTTTTACTCGCCAATTATTTTTTGTATATATTCAGGTTTCATATTTGATTCTCCATCAGTTTTGAATAGTTTATATTCGAGATAGCATTACAGGCATTTTTTGTAAAAAGCATTTACATAGAAAAATGGATAATTCTAAGCAATTTCTGGTGAGTAAAAAGATATTCTCATTATTATATTAAAAAGAAATTGTCTTGTCATTAAGTTAAGGAAGAAATTCTTTCCTTACACTAGAACTAAGGGTACTTATGTACTTAGAAGCCTGTTGTTTTTAGGAGCTGAAAAAACCTCTAATTCTCTTATAGGTTGAAATTTACGGTGTGATTTTTTATCGAGATCAATGGGTATTTTAGATGTTTTTGAAAAAAGTGCTTAGCTCTCGATCGGTAATTTGGGGTTAGAATAAAATGTTGATTTTTTTAATGTATTAATTTTTAAAACAGCTTCCTTTTTATCAAGATCAGTGACCCTTTTTTTTAGGAGTGTTTTTGAAAATACTTCCAGGCCAGTCTGCAAAAAAAAAAAAATTGTATTGTCATTAAGTTAAGGAAGAAATTCTTTCATTACACTGTTTGATTACCTCTTTTAAAAATGTTTTAATTGTTAAAAAAGCTTCCTTTTTTATCATTTTCTGTTTCATTTTTTTTAAGGAATTGTTCTTAAAATTATCACAGGAAAGTTTGCTTTTTAGTTTTGTTTTTTTAAAGATATCCGCTACCTTTTTATGGACTGGGGTTGAAAAAAGTTAGTATCGTTAGCGAGTTAATTTTGGAGTAGAATAAAATTATGATACTTTTAATGTTTTAATTGTTACAAAAGCTTCCCTTTTATTACAGTGTGATTTTTTTTATCAAGATCAGTGTTTTTTTTTTAGGGATTTTTTTTTAAAATATGGCCAGGCCATTATTCTGTTAATAATCTTATACTTAAAATTAATGAGTAAAAAACCCTCACCCCCCCCCATTTCCTCAAAAATAAAATTTGTTACCTTATAGCCCAATTTAATAAATAAAATTTTAGCTTAGCTATCCTTTTTATTTAACGGACCTTATTATCTCATAGGAGGGGGGGGGCAGTTTATAAAAGACCCTCCATCCCACTATCAAAACCTGTTTTACACTAATTTAAATGCTTTAGCTCTTTAAGCTTGCAAGCTACCTACTGAGAAAACTGAAAATAGTTTTATTTTAGGAAGTTGTTGATCAAACCCCCCAGCAAAAGCGAGCAAAGTTGGATGTCACCCCTGACAGCAATGTGAGTCATAGCAAAATACATCATGAAAATACCCCCTTGCACATTTTCGAAGATTCGAGTGCTAGAAGAAAACAGATAAGAATGCTTATAAAAACACATGAAAAAGATAGACATTCACTTCTATTTAAAGGAAGAGATGTGAGGCGCTATGCTCAGTTAAACAATGCAAGGAAGCATCCTATAGTGTTTTTATGTTAAACTTCCAATTGGTATGTGAATATTCGTTTCTAGAAGCAGTATTTTTTTTTATTTCAAGTAAAATTCGTTGGCTTTTTTAATACTCCCATTACTCAAGGGGTCCATATATTCTTAGAATATAGTTTATATCCTAGCCCCCTGCGATATAACCTATTCATCACTTGAAAAGGTAATTTTTAGCCTAATTGCGTAGGTACTAAAGGAACATTGAACATTTTTTTTTTCTGATTTTGTGTGTTTTCTCAAGAAAATAATTGATTTTTAGCAAACTTAGCCATAGCTAGTTGAAACTCTGCATAAATATCTTAATTTTTAGCCTAATTGTGTAGGTACTAAAGGAACATTGAAATATCTTCATTTTTCGCCTAATTGCGTAGCTACTAAAGGAACATTTTTGTTCTATCTATTGGTATCAATATTCCGTTTTTTTTTTTAGAGTTTCGGTTACTATTGAGCCTTACGTGCCTGAAATCATGAATTAGAATATTTAATTAGCTGTTTGGGTTTTCAGACACCATAGCTAGTTGAAACTCTACATAAATATCTTCATTTTTAACCTAATTGCGTATAGTTTAAATAAATCTAGGAGGATGAAGTATTTTTCTACTTAACAACTACATTAATAACTTCCAAGATGATAAGACAGTATGACACAGAATTTATCATTACCGAGAGTTCAATAACTCCCCCCGCAATAACTTCCCGTGGTTTTATTTCTTCTCTCCGCAATGAATTCAGATGTTTTTAAGACTCATCTCAATACTCATAACTCCATTCAACCTAGAGCGAATGTATACAAGTTTGATGAAATATTTCTCTGCTTAACAACTACATTAAGAGCCTCCAAGATGATAGGACTGTTTGACGCCGAATTTATCAGTTTGAAAAAATCATCTTGCTGTGTTATATTCGAATGTGCTTTTTTATTATTGTCTATGGATCTCGAAGAAATTGACTGTTATCATTGGTTAGTGAACTAAAATCTGTTTGAGTATGATAAAAGCTTGTGGAGTACTACATTACGTTATATAAACAGACTGGGATTCTATGATAGAGTGATTACACCACTTAATAATACTGGTCAGGAACTGAGAAATGTCCAGGAGGAAGTCGGTGAAATTTGCAGCTTTTTCGGAGTTGAAGCGCTCTACGTAAAGGGCAATGTACCTACAGATAAAGTTTTAATTCAAAAGTGTGACCCTAGGATTCCACTTTTCAATCTAGAAGAGTTTAAATGTCCTAAATTTGAAGGGGGCTATCACCGTCCTGAAGACGAGGTTAGGTTCTTCGCACAGTGGATACCTAAGAACATACCTGATCGGGATAAATCCATAAGACATGCTAAAAACTATCCTATATCATGGGACCATCGTTTGTGGATGTTTAAGAGTGAACTCTAAGTACTATTTTTATGTAAAAATTTGTTTTTTTTTTTTTTTTTTCTCAAAAAAAAATCTGTTAATACATTTAAGCAATAAATATCTTTAAGCTTAACCCGTTCATGTTCTTTAGAATAGTTCTATTGTAAGCAAGTAACAAACTCTTTACTGAAGTCACCTCTTGGATACACAATACAGAAATTTTCATTAAAGAAATAATGAAAAAATTGTAAGTAAGTAGCAAATTCTTTCTTGAATTCACCTGCTGGATTAATTATTTATTTTAGTAAAGTAATAATTTATTTTAGTAAATTAATAATTTATTTTAGTAAAGTAATAATTTATTTTAGTAAAGTAATTATTTATTTTAGTAAAGTAATTATTTATGACGTTATGTCTGCTTTACAAAAATATTGGATGAAGCGTTTTATTATATAATACTTCAACAGAATTAAAATGAATATTAATAAATTAATGAAATTAATAAATAGGAGTTCAGTAATGATAAATTCGCACGGTTTAGTACCTTGGGTTATCGAAAAAGATTGAAAACTCGATACTTGTATATTATACGGCAAACACTCAAGAAGTGAAGTTAAAGCAGATAATGGGAAAGTGGAAGAGTTGTAGCCTAAAACAGTCATCCTACAATAAGGTGGGGGGAAAAAACCCCGTCGCTCCCCCCCCCCATCAATTGTGGTTAAAATAATTTTGGAATAAATAATTTTGAAAATTAGAATTTTGACTTTTTTTCTGCTCTATTTGCTAGATTTCAGACATTTGAATTCTTCTTCCAGCAGCGTTGGATATCACAGAATTTCAGGTAAAATCGTGGTTTGGTATGACAAACGAGCATAGAACCATGTTATTCTGAGACCAACATAGAATATGACACGATTTGAAAAAAAAGGGTTAAACATCAAATTAAAGTATATGAAAATTAAAATAATACAAACAAATTTATTGTATGATTATAATATAAAACCCATTATACATATTAATAATTAGATTTAACGTTAAATCATATATGAGAACTGTTCCATCATGGTTTCAGTTGATTAAAATCCTTTTCGTAGAATGACCTCTTATGTTGTCTCTTAAAGGGCCACCTTTTCTCTTCTCTTAGAACATAATCATTATAATAATCCGAGTTATATCTTGCTTTATATACATTTTTCATTGGGTTTTCACTTTTGTCTTTTACACTATAGAGAAAGTCCCCTTTTTCCAGTCTCTTCTTTTGATCTTCCTTTTCTATTATATTAATCCTTCTTTTATGTGAACATACTTGCAACCGGTATAAATTTCTCACGAATGCTACATGCATTCCATTTTTGGAACTAGGAGCGAGATTTTGTGATTCTATAAAACTGGTTTCGTTTAATGGGTTCATTAATAGAAGGACTAATGTTTTTGAAAAGGGTAATTACTTCTTTAGTTTACGAGATTTGCGAATTTTTTGCGAAAAGATATTTGCGTAAAGGTATTGCGATGGTTAAGAATAGGTCATTACACCTTTTTGCCAAGAGGAACGAGTATAATACATGTTTATTTATTTTTTTTTTTTAACTGGTATTTTTTCAATGAAGTCAATAGCACTTTGCAGAAACCCGTGAATGTAGGACTGAAAGTCCAATTACTAATCAAGCTAGTGTGACCGCCATTTTTTTGATCTGGTTAAGTGGGTATAATCTGGTTTGGTTTGCTATTGCGAGAGGACTCAAGCGATTTCTTTCTTAGTCAAGAGATTTACGTAATTAATTAAACCTGTATTATAAAACCAGCGTGTCTTGTTTCGAGTTTTAACGGGCAAGTTTTTTGATAACTTGATAGGTGATTAGGATTTGAATAAAAGGAATTTTTTCTGAAGTAGATTTCTAGTTCATGATACATGTCTTTTTAGCATTTGCAAAAAAGGAGTAATTAGTGATTGGAAAATTTTTTAATGCTTTTACAATCGGAGATGTTTGATTAACCTTTTGCGAAAAAAAGGGTAATGGAATTTGCGAATTGGAGTGTAGTGAGTCGTTACTAGTAGTAGTATTTTAGTGTTTTTTTCAATCCATTAATACTATATCTTAAATTCATTAAGATATTTTATTGATAAAACATAGCCGTGACTACATCCGATGGTTTTGTAGTGCAGTGAATTGTTACTAGTAGTAGTATTTTAGCGTTTTTTTTTTCAATCAATTCATACTATACCTTAAGTGCATTCTGATATTTTATTGATCAAACAAAGCCGTGACTACATCAGATGGTTTTGTGATGCAGTGAGTTGTTACTAGTAGTAGCACTTTCGTGTTTTTTTGATATGTGTCTTATGTCAACCCAAAATTTTTAAGATAACAATTATTGGACAGGGTCAATATGCTTTTCATCTTTGGTATTATTTGATTCATTGACTTGGAAGAAACTAAATTTCAGTTGGGGGGGGGGGGGGTCTACAGGCTAAAGTATTTCCCGGGAAGGTATTTTGAAGTACCTACCTCCAGTCATTCTCCCTCTAGAGGGTCCTGAAATTTGCCTACATGACAAGTCTGTACCCATTGAAATTTTGACAAAACAACATTTTACCTTAATTTTCAGTTAGCCTATAAGTTTTTTGTTTTTTAGGCACCAATCAGGAGAGATATTCAAAGTCTACATAGCTTTATTTCACTTTATCAGGTACCTTTAGCCGGGGTTACCCCCGAAACCGCGTCTAAATGAACCTTAAAAAAATTAAATAAAGCTATGTCGACTTTGCATATCTCTCCTGATTGGTCCCTAAAAAACCAAAAAACTGATAGGCTAACTGAAAATTAAGGTAAAATGTTGTTTTGTCAAAATTTCAATGGGTACAGACTTATCATGTAGGCAAATTTCAGGACTCTCTAGAGGGAGAAGGACTGGAGGTAGGTACTTCAAAATACCTTCCCGGGACATACTTTAGCCTGTAGACCCCCCCCCCGCAACTGAAATTTAGTTTCTTCCAAGTCAATGAATCAAATAATACCAAAGATGAAAAGCATATTGACCCTGTCCAATAATTGTTATCTTAAAAATTTTGGGTTGACATAAGACACATATCAAAAAAACACGAAAGTGATACAACTAGTAACAACTCGATGAATCACAGAACAATTTTATTTATTCACGGATTTTTTTTATAAATAAAATATCAGAATGCACTTATGTTTTTATTTGAATGGGTTGCAAAAAAAAACAAGAAACTACAACAGATAGAAACTAATCAATGCAATACAAAACCATCTGATGTATTAACGGCTATGTTTTATCAATAAAATATCTTAATGCATTTAAGATATAGTATGAAGGGCTTGAAAAAAACACGAAAATACTACTACTAGTAACGACTCACTACACTCCAATTCGCAAATTCCATTACCCTTTTTTTCGCAAAAGGTTAATCAAACATCTCCGATTGTAAAAGCATTAAAAAATTTTCCAATCACTAATTACTCCTTTTTTGCAAATGCTAAAAAGACATGGATCATGAACTAGAAATTTATGTCATAAAAATTCCTTTGATTCAAATCCTAATCACCTATCAAGTTATCAAAAAACTTGCCCGTTAAAACTCGAAACAAGACACGCTGGTTTTATAATACAGGTTTAATTAATTACGTAAATCTCTTGACAAAGAAAGAAATCGCTTGAGTCCTCTCGCAATAGCAAACCAAACCAGATTATACCCACTTAACCAGATCAAAAAATGGCGGTCACACTAGCTTGATTAGTAATTGGACTTTCAGTCCTACATTCACGGGTTTCTGCAAAGTGCTATGGACTTCTTTGAAAAAATACCAGTTAAAAAAAAATAAATAAATAAACATGTATTATACACGGTCCTCTTGGCAAAAAGGTGTAATGACCTATTCTTAACCATCGCAATACCTTTACGCAAATATCTTTTCGCAAAAAATTCGCAAATCTCGTAAACTAAAGAAGTAATTACCCTTTTCAAAAACATTAGTCCTTCTATTAATGAACCCATTAAACGAAACCAGTCTTATAGCATCACAAAATCTCGCTCCTAGTTCCAAAAATGGAATGCATGTAGCATTCGTGAGAAATTTATCCCGGTTGCAAGTATGTTCACATAAAAGAAGGATTAATATAATAGAAAAGGAAGATCAAAAGAAGAGACTGGAAAAAGGGGACTTTCTCTATAGTGTAAAAGACAGCAGTGAAAACTCAATGAAAAATGTATATAAAGCAAGATATAACTCGGATTATTATAATGATTATGTTCTAAGAGAAGAGAAAAGGTGGCCCTTTAAGAGACAACATAAGAGGTCATTCTACGAAAAGGATTTTAAACAACGGAAACCATGGTGGAACAGTTCTCATATATGATTTGACGTTAAATCTAATTATTAATATGTATAATGAGTTTTATATTATAATCACACAATAAATTTGTTTGTATTATTTTAATTTTCATATGCTTCAATTTGATGTTTAACATTTTTTTCAAATCGTGTCATATTCTATGTTGGTCTCAGAATAACATGGTTCTATGCTCGTTTGTCATACCAAACCACGATTTTACCTGAAATTCTGTGATATCCAACGCTGCTGGAAGAAGAATTCAAATGTCTGAAATCTAGCAAATAGAGCAGAAAAAGTCAAAATTCTAATTTTCAAAATTATTTATTCCAAAATTATTTTAATCACAATTGATGGGGGGAGGGGAGTGACGGGGTTTTTTCCCCCAACCTTATTGTAGGATGACTGTTTTAGGCTACAACTCTTCCACTTTCCCATTATCTGCTTTAACTTCACTTCTTGAGTGTTTGCCGTATAATATACAAGTACCGAGTTTTCAATCTTTTTCGATAACCCAAGGTACTAAACCGTGCGAATTTATCATTACTGAACTCCTATTTATTAATTTCATTAATTTATTAATATTCATTTTAATTCTGTTGAAGTATTATATAATAAAACGCTTCATCCAATATTTTTGTAAAGCAGACATAACGTCATAAATAATTACTTTACTAAAATAAATAATTACTTTACTAAAATAAATTATTACTTTACTAAAATAAATTATTAATTTACTAAAATAAATTATTACTTTACTAAAATAAATAATTAATCCAGCAGGTGAATTCAAGAAAGAATTTGCTACTTACTTACAATTTTTTCATTATTTCTTTAATGAAAATTTCTGTATTGTGTATCCAAGAGGTGACTTCAATAAAGAGTTTGTTACTTGCTTACAATAGAACTATTCTAAAGAACATGAAGGTGTTAAGCTTAAATATATTTATTGATTAAATTTATTAACAGATTTTTTTTGAGAAAAAAAAACAACAACAAAAAATGTTCACATAAAAAAATACTACTTATAGTTAACTCTTAAACATCCACAAACGATGGTCCCATGATATAGGATAGTTTTTAATATGTCTTATGGATTTATCCCGATCAGGTAATTTATTAGGTATCAACTGTGTAAAGAACCTAACCTCGTCTTCAGGACTGTGATAGCCCCCTTCAAATTTAGGACATTTAAACTCTTCTAGATTGAAAAGTGGAATCCTAGGGTCACACTTTTGAATTAAAACTTTATCTGTAGGTACATTGCCCTTTATGTAGAGCGCTTCAACTCCGAAAAAGCTGCAAATTTCACTGACTTCCTCCTGGACATTTCTCAGTTCCTGACCAGTATTATTAAGTGGTGTAATCACTCTATCATAGAATCCCAGTCTGTTTATATAACGTAATGTAGTACTCCACAAGCTTTTATCATACTCAAACAGATTAGAGTTCACTAACCAATGATAACAGTCAATTTCTTCGAGATCCATAGACAATAATAAAAATGCACATTCGAAGAGAACACCGCAAGATGATTTTTTCAAACTGATAAATTCGGTGTCAAACAGTCCTATCATCTTGGAGGCTATTAATGTAGTTGTTAAGCAGAGAAATACTTCATCAAACTTTTATACCTTCACTCAAGGTTGAATGGAGTTATGACTAGTGAGATGAGTCTTAAAACCATCTGAAGTCATTGTGGGGAGGAGTCATAAAACCCTTGGAAGTCATTGCGAGGGGAGTTATTGAACTCTCGGTAACTGATAAATTCTGTGTCATACTGTCCTATCATCTTGGAAGTTATTAATGTAGTTGTTAAGTAGAAAAATACTTCATCCTCCTGGAATTATTTAAACTATACGCAATTAGGTTAAAAATGAAGATATTTATGCAGAGTTTCAACTAGCTATGGTGTCTAAAAACCCAAACAGCTAATTAAATATTCTAATTCATGATTTCAGGCACGTAAGGCTCAATAGTAACCGAAACTATAAAAAAAAACGGAATATTTATACCAAGAGATAGAACAAACATGGTCCTTTAGTAGTTACGCAATTAGTCTAAAAATGAAGAAATTTCAATGTTAATATACTACCTTCGCAATTAGGCCAAAAACTCATATATTTATGCAGAGTTTCAACTAACTATGGCTAAGTTTGCTAAAAACCAATTATAGCATTGCGAAAACACCCAAAATCAGAAAAAAAAATGTTCAATGTTCCTTTATTACCTACGCAATTAGGCTAAAAATGACCTTTTCAAGTGATGAATAGGTTATATCGCAGGGGGCTAGGATATAAACTATATTCTAAGAATATATGGACCCCTTGAGTAATGGGAGTATTAAAAAAGCCAACTAATTTTATTTGAAATCAAAAAAAATACTGCTTTTAGAAACGAATATTCACAGACCAATTGGAAGTTTAGCATAACAACACTATAGGATGCTTCCTTGCATTGTTAAACTGAGCATAGCGCCTCACATCTCTTCCTTTAAATAGAAGTGAATGTCTATCTTTTTCATGTGTTTTTATAAGCATTCTTATCTGTTTTCTTCTAGCACTCGAATCTTCGAAAATGTGCAAGGGGGTATTTTCATGATGTATTTTGCTATGACTCACATTGCTGTCAGGGGTGACATCCAACTTTGCTCGCTTTTGCTGGGGGGTTTGATCAACAACTTCCTAATATAAAACTATTTTCAGTTTTCTCAGTAGGTAGCTTGCAAGCTTAAAGAGCTAAAGCATTTAAAGTAGTGTAAAACAGGTTTTGATTGTGGGATGGTGGGTCTTTTATAAACTGCCCCCCTCCTATGAGATAATAAGGTCCGTTAAATAAAAAGTAAATAAGCTAAAAACTGTTTTTGATGAACATAGTTTTTACAGTGCAAAATTTTATAGTTTGAGGAAATGGGGGGGGGGGTTAGGGTTTGATGTAATTAGAATTAATGCAGGTGTCTTAAACGCAGCAGTGCAATTCCAAATATTCAAAAAAACTTACCTAAAAAAAAAACACAGAGATTGATAAAAAAAATCGAAACGTAAAAAAAGAAAAGATTTTTTAAAAATTAATAAATTAAAATAACCAACAGTTTATTCTCATTCCAATTAACCGATCGAAAGCTAAGCACTTTTTCAAAAACATTCCATAAAACGGCCACTTATATTGATAAAAAATCACTCCTTAAAGGCAGACGGGCCTGTAATTATTTTAAAAAAAAGACATAAAAAAAAAACCACTGATCTTGATAAAAAAGGAAGCTTTTGTAACAAGTAATACATTTTTAAAAGAAGTAACCACACAGTGTAAGGAAGGAATTTATTCCTTAACCTAATGACAAGACAATTTTTTTTTTGCAGACTGGCCTTGAATTATTTTCAAAAACACTCCTAAAAAAAATGGTCACTTATCTTGATAAAAAGGAAGCTTTTGTAACAATTAATACATTAAAAAAATCAACATTTTATTCTAATCCCAAATTACCGATCGAAAGCTAAGCACTTTTTTCAAAAACATCTAAAAGACCCATTGATCTCGATAAAAATCACACCGTAAATTTCAACCTATAAGAGAATTAGAGGTTTTTTCAGCTCCTAAAAACAACAGGCTTCTAAGTACATAAGTACCCTTAGTTCTAGTGTAAGGAAAGAATTTCTTCCTTAACTTAATGACAAGACAATTTCTTTTTAATAGAATAATGAGAATATTTTTTACTCACCAGAAATTGGTTAGAATTATCCATTTTTCTATGTAAATGCTTTTTACAAAAAATGCCTGTAATGCTATCTCGAATATAAACTATTCAAAACTGATGGAGAATCAAATATGAAACCTGAAGATATACAAAAAATAATTGGCGAGTAAAAAGAGACATCGGTTTTTCGTTTACCACTAAAAAAAGACATTGAACTTTGAAATTACGCAAATCCTCTTGGCAAAGTGTAATGACTAGTAGACTGAACTTTTTGAAATTGTGTCAGTCCCTGGTAAAGAGTGTAATGACCTGTAAAAGAAACTACCAGAAAAAAAAAACTGTTTTTATGGGAGCGTAGTAGAATTCAATCATGAACTGGACAGGTGTCAAGGAACGTAAAGTGGGACAAAAACACCGGAAGGAACATAAAGTATCCAGAAATGGTAGTTAACATACTACTTATGTGTTCTAAGACTACATTGGCTATACATGAGATTTGATTAAAAAAAAAAAGAAAAAAAAACAAAAAAAAAAACAAGACGACGAGGGTGATTTTCAGACAGTTGAAAAAAACGATGCGGAAGGCAAAAACAGACATTTCGGATAGGACCTCCGCCAAGCCGTCCTCAGTGCTACAAAATCGAACAAAAAATCAACAAAAAGGAACTATACTTTTTGGATTGAACGTTAACAAAGCAGAAGAAATTTTGGAAACAACAAACAAAAAACCACACCAGAAACAAATGAAACACTTCTCCAAAATTACGTTAGACTATTCAAAAAAGTTTCAGAAATAGTATTCAATATTAGACTATTCGAAAACAAACAAAAGTTTTTTTTCCTTTTTGTTTGCTGAGCACAGGGCAGCTTGGCGCCAAGGACGGCTTGGCGGGGGTCTTTGCTAAAATATCCGTTTTTGTTTCTTCGCTTAGTTTTTTCAACCGGCTTAAACTCACCCTCATAAATATTATTAGGCCTGTATACCCATATGTTCAAAATATAGAGCATCCGTAATATCTCAAAACCGGTCTGGGAGATCGATTTGGAACGTTCAAGGGGTGTTCGGGGGTCATGTGCACTTTAAACTTTGATTTGGGGGGGGGGGGCAAAGGTAAATTTAAAGACTCTAATCACATCCAGGCTTTAAAAGTACCTTATCTCCCTGTATTAGGTATTGTTGGGGGAGAGCAACGGGACTTCAAACTTCAGGTTGTGGGGGGTGGTGAAAAGTGTTTGATTTCCAATTGACCTCTATCTTCAATTCAAATTTGTTCGCGTTTAAATACCAATATAAATCAAAAGATGCAATGTGGCACAACATTACATAAATAGTGTATCTACGCTACTTTGGAGTGACTTGCGGCAGAACGCGACTGAAAATACCTGAAATTTCCAGTAACTTATATTATAAAACAAAAAATCGGAAAGAAGAGAGAAACGCAAATAACAACGCAATAACAGCAAAAACGCAATAACAGAAGAGAGAAACGCAATAACAGCAAAAACGCAATAACAGAAGAGAGAAACGCAATAACAGCAAAAACATACACATAAAAGTCCTGTAAACCAAATCTCAAAATAAACACTGATACTAACATAAGCATCCTTTCGAAGTAAAAAAAAATACAATACTCAATGGCATTTCACAATTTCATTTTATGTAAAACATTCTTAAAGGCTAATGCCAGGTAAAGGCGCTTGCCAAGTAGGGTATTATCAGAGACTCTATTAGATTGCGAAATATAATTTTGTGGACGGAAATAAAAACAATCGGATTTAATAAATTCATTATAAATGGGGCTTATAAAAGTTTCTCCAGTGTCTCTATCAAGGGTGATCTTTATCGTGAATGTGCTTTGTTACTTCAGCTATTTAAATTTTTATTTGTGCTTTTTCACAGGCTATTATTGTTCTTGTTTCTTCTTTGCGATTTTAATTTGTCATGATTAGCCAACGGGGTGTCAGAAGTTATTTATAACTAACATTATTATATATTAAACGTTTAACGCACTCTCATTAGTTCTTCCCTATAATATTGATTATTATGATAATATTCTTCTCTTTTTTTGCCATCGTTTTGACAAATAAAACCCCACTGTTCAAAATGCTGGTATAAATACCACGGAAATGAAACTCGGGTCGTTTGAA